>NC_026000.2:137996379-138073678 GCF_000442705.2 Elaeis guineensis | reverse complement strand
TTTTGCTGCTATGTCTATTTGATATCTAATGTAACACCAGTTCATATTATTTTTGTGTTAGATTTCTTTGGTAGTAAAATGTGCCTAGCTCTTGTTCATCTGCAATCAACATGGATGATTTAAGATAATAGACAAGTAAAAAAAAGAAACGTGTCTTGATGTCCAACACAATTCTTCCTGCTAGAATGCAACAAAAATAGGCTAGGTGCCAAAAAAAAAAAAAAAACAGAATTTTAACATGTAGCTTTCTATGTATTCTTTGAAATAGCCAAGACAAGCATGATACATGATACTATAAACTGAATATCATAATTTTAATTAATATTGGTGAGGCAACTAGCACCGTTTTTTACAATACAGTTAAGCCTGAAATCACTATAGAAACCTATGGTCTACCATCCAATTTAAAGTTGACTGTAAATCACTTGAAAACATAATAACAGCTAAAATATCAAACATGACATGTACATCTCAAAAGCAGCATCCTGAAATGTGAATTACATTCAAGCCAAGATTTTCTATACCGGACCATACCAGCCTATAAGGGTTGTACCATACCATACTCCTAGAAACCAGTACCTAGCACACCCCCCTACCGAGTGTCGGTATCAATGGATGTACCATACCTACAATCAGGACAGGAGTGCCACATGGGTACCAATATAGGTAATGAAACCAGCATGTAACAACTCGTATCAACCAATGACCAGTTTAGTTTATAAAAGATGGGGAAGCATAAGAGCTATACCGTAGACCAATGAACCGGGCTGAAACAAACCCCAGCCCAACTCCCTTCCCCTACACCACAATCCTGGGGCAGTACTGAATATGAAAGCCTGTCAACATCTGGAACAATTCAGTTTTGACTTGTTAATAGGATTATGGGAAAGAATTCAAAAAATAACGTGACTTTGGTAATGGATCTGCATTGAGCTGCACAGAGCTCATAGATCACCATGTAAGATATTGTTTTGTAGCATTGTAAAATAAAACCTTTTAAAAATCAGATGCTTATCGTGTCATAACCTCGAGAAAAACTTTATATGATAATGGAGGATATCAGAGGATGCCAGTACATATCTTTTATCATAGCTTATGCAGAGTAAAGAATAATAAAAGGCTGCACATAAGAGATACAACATGCAGATACATGGAGTCTCATGTCTATATTTTGGAAGGAAAATTAATTCAGCCTTGTGCAAGAAGAGTCAATCTACCCTAATATGCAAGTAGGACAGAAGATAGCATACCAATACACAGACACTGGGAGGGTAAAAGACATATAGATAATACAGTTTGTATTTTTTTTTCATGATCCAATAAACACGAAAGAAAGAGGACATGGTTCAATTACCAACTAAAGGTCTACAAAACAAAGTATAGTAAAGAGAAGAAATTAAATGGTACCTGCATCTATCACATCCAATCGGGATACAATAAGGTGACCATAAGAGTCTACTGTACCCATAATTAAGCAGTTATCACCTGTAATATCATGACATCATGAAATGTCAACCACGACAACCACAAAGGTCTTGCAGAATATACTAGAATGAATAGGACAAGAGTGACTACATACAAAATGCAAGATATATTAGTTTAGGCTTCTAAAGGAGATACAATCTACAGCAGCTAGTCTTATAAAAGAACAAATAGAGATACAAAGAGCAATGGCTAGAACTATAAGTCCATGAGTTTTTGTTAATCCTATAATTTCATACAATGAAAGATGTTGAGTTTATCCATGCAAATGTGTCCATATGCTAGATATGAGTTTTCATGCATGAGCAAAGCTGCAAAAATAAGCTAATCATGAATAAGAAAGCAATAAATATACTTTCCATTGGATATAATAATAAAATAGCATATGGATGATGAGAACCTTAGGAATGACAATATGGTAGTAATTCATGAAAAAACAGATTTTACAAATGCCTTAGGTTTCACCGACATGACACTTCCTTGATACCGACATTTAACCCCTATCTGGTGTGCCATATTCCCTAAGATAGCTTAACACTTCCTTGTCCGACATCAAGGTATTCTATAGACATATCTGCACCAATGTATTTGGGTTGGATAAGTACTCCTTGACACATGACAAAGCTTTTTGTAATCTACTTCTCTCTTAATTTAAGATGGGAACATTTAAACAAATATCGACTACTGGCAATTTTGGCATAACCTTAGATGAGAGAGAGAGATGGCAATCATGCTGATTTTCAGGCCTTAGATGATATATATTTCATTGAAAAGATGCATGATAAATATTATATAAATCTAAACCTAAGGAATGCTATGTAGGGCTGCATAACTAAAGGAATAGCACATACATCCTCTCTGTAGATTAGATACCCCACCGGCTCACCCTATGTTTGGATCCAATTCTCATGCATGTGTCCAAGCAATTCTGCCTTGCACGCATCAGCTGGAATCCATCATTTTTTCACTAATCATTCAAGCAAGCGCACACAAGTGTTTGGAATTTGTGGAAGGAACCTTAAGATGGGATAACTGATGGCCTCATGCCAACTACTTGAGTCTTCTGCCTCACACCTCCAACCTCTTGGAGGAATGCTTGAAGCTTCTAGCCTCACACCAATCATCCTTCATGGATCGCAGTCTCACACCACGGTAAGCAAGGAATTGAAGAACTTCAAAAAAATTTATTGATACTTCAATGATTTCTAAAAGTACATGGGAGATATTTATCATAGAGATCTCCTAAAGCCAATAGGCTTTTTCTAATTCCATAGGATATAGACTCTCTAAAGAAAGCAAATATTAAATAAATAATAATAAATAGATTCTTAAATTCTACTGGACTTTAACTCATCTACCATGAGTTTCTAGAACAAAAAACATAGAAATCTGTATAAAATAATAGAGAAATTGTCCTTTGAATTGTGAGCTATGGAATGACTTTTTCATAATTTTGTAGAAGTTCAGTAGCATTGACATGTTATAACAAATCTTTCATAACTTCCTCATCCACCACCTTTTTAGATGATTCCAGATGCTTGGAAAGCTAACTTGATCTATAATATCCTCAAAGTTTGGTTCACCATGTCGGTACCGGACCCATACTTGTACCATCCTTTTACAATATTGATATGGTACGGTATGGCGTACCAATATACGTCCCGTACAAGGCGATACGGCAAACACTCCCTCGAAGTAATCCCATCTAAAAATATTAATCGTGAGGGTGCTCATAAATATATCTTTTCGAATGAGGTATGATGAAATGCCTTTTTTAGCATGGCATGATATAAACTTTAAAATTTAAGCTCACTAAACAGCTGAGTTAAGTGCTACCTTGTATTCTTCTTTGAAGGAGTCCATATCAACGTGGAGCTCTTCCATGCCCCCAGTAGATTGTTGATTGAATTTCAAGGAATTATCATTCCAACTTATTTAAACGCATTTTTCTATATAACCATGCAATCTTTTGTGCTTTGGTAGTCCTCCATCACACATGGATATCTCTGATAAGACTTCTTTACAGGAAACTAAATCTTTATTTCGGACAACTAGCAAATATTGGGACCCTTAACTGCATCATATCATAAGCTTTATCTCCAAACATCAAATTCAAACATATTAAGCAGCATCTTCTCCATCTAGAAACAAACTAAACTCCCCATTCATTACTATTTTCAAATATTATGTTTAGAAAAGCAAGGCAAATGATATGAGCTATTAAGGTTTGGTTACAGACTTCAATAAGATTCAAAAATCACAAATAATATTCTACCCAAGATTCCTGCACTCAGCTCGAAGAATCTGCACAACAGATATCGATGAGTTGGACATGCGCCAGATGGCATAGGTACAAACCAAATTTCATAACTATAGTCTTAAAGATTGGTTAAGTTGGACATATAGAACATGTTTGACCCTTTTTTTCTTTCCTATAGGATGTACGGGTGCATCGCCCAAGGTATAAAGTATACATCTTTCAGAATATACACAAATAAGTCACAATTATGGATTGTTGTAAATCAGGAAACACTTTATGAATATATCAATCACTCATAAGTTAGACAATTAATGTCCTTAGTAAACATTTGTGATTATAGTTTCAACTCTAAAATATAAAAAATTAATTTAAATATAAATTAAGAATTTTCTTTTCCATGTTTCCCTGTATCGCCTTTTCCTTCTTTCCAAGTTAGACACTTAAAAAGCAAAAGTCTGAATATAACCCCTAAGTCCATATACATGCAAGGAAAAAGATCTATCCCTTCCCTGAGGGCTTTCTAGTCTCACAAAATGAAAAAGATGGCATTTTATATCAACAAAACAATGAGGAAAATACATAATTAGATTTGACATTTGATACCACAGCAAAATGCAAGATTATAGAAGAAAAAAGACCTACCTTCCCTTATATTGGTTAGGGAACCTTATTTTGTTTATGAAAGTGATCAAAGTTTTATGTTTATGCCTCCCAACATAAGGCACGAAGCATGCGTATATGAATCTTTATATGTGTTTATCCTTATAAACTTCAAAGGAATTCAGAAGAGCCATCACTCAAGGGATGAGGTGAGGCAAGCCACAAGTAGCCTTTCAAAACAATAGCCATGCCAGCATGGAAGAATTATATATGTCCATGAAACCAAAAATCACATAATGAACCCTTGAAATGGAATTTGATGATAAACCAAAAGGGTTAAGAAGATAGAAGCACTTACTATCTCCCTCAGCAATTACTACACTTTGAATCTCTGAACGGTGTGGACAGCGATCGACTATTGATGAGCTTATCACCTTCAGAGGGGCAATAAAATCCCACATTGTTAACCAAAGGACAACTAAGCAGACAGAAGAGAAACATTCTGCTCTCCAAAGTAAAATTTCCTTTCCCAGATCCTAGATCAACAAATTGTTATAAAGTATAGAGCGCATACCTGTGAATGAACAGGAATCAGAAGACTCTCCTTTCCATGGATAATTGTGGAATCTTCCATAGATATCTAAAATAGAATGATGTTTCGTTAAACAAAATGACTAAGAGAGATTACTCATCAGAAAATAATGATGAATACTAGGTCATTGTTGTAATCCATAACTTATAATTTTTAAACATAAAATTGCATTAATTACTAAGAGAAAAATGTGTTGTCCATATATACATTGGAAGTGATCAGTAACACATCCCACACATTCCCCACATGCTCACCACCTTTTATGGTTTTTAATTCCCTCTTACATTTTCTGCATTAACTATTACTCAAGATGTTATCACACATGTCAGTTTCTTGCATGGTTTACCAGACACTTCCTAGGGTAGCAATGGGTCAGATCATGTCAGGTTGGATTTGGGTCACATCAAAAAATGCTCAACCCATATCCAACCCAGTTACAGTCAGTTTTAGAAAGTAAACCAATAATCAACCCATTGATTTTACATTGACTCATAAATAACTAGCCAACCCATTTATAGGTCTTCAATTCTCAGTCAAATGCCTTAAAAAAAGAAAACAAACTAGGGCCACGAAGAAGGGATCCAAGGTGAGGCATCTAAATAAACAGTGAGAGAGAGAGAGAGGAAAGAAAATTAAAGTGGAGAAGAAAATATCATAAATTCGAATAGAATATGCACTTCACTTTTCTCTTCAATATTTTTTCCTTAACCATGTTTAATCACTTGAACCAAGCTTGACTAGCCTAGGGCCCACCAAACTACCATCGCCACTCCAGGGTCTTAGGACAAGTGTTTGAGAGTCCACCCAAACCATATCGAGCTATTGTGTGGTGGGGCCAAACCCAAACCTGATCCATCTACAATCATGTTTATCTTGGCTAACCCAATCATAAAAACCCTCACCTAAACATGTTTGTTTTGGCAGGTTGGTGGGGTCTGAGTCAGAAATTACCACCCCCGCTTGTTTCTTATTCTGGTGACTATGTTGCTATCACAGCCTGCTCCACTTTTAATAACCAAAGCTGCTCTCATCTCCCATGGCCATCATGAAATCGGAAGTCATGCTGCAATTTTGCTCATCGTCTTTTTACAGTCTCTATATCCAGAATTTATGATGTGAAAGGCAAAAAAAGACAAGCCATTTACTAGTGCTTCTCTAGTCACTTACCATCAAGCGTCTCCTACTAAGACCTAGCCTAGCCACTGCCTTCTGTTATCTTCCCTTTCTGTATGCATCCTAGGGTAAGAAGAAGCAGAAGAGAAAGCCCTCCAAAGTCTCCAACTTCATGCACAATTCAACCAACATGTGAGCACCTACAAAACCTAAACTCCTGTTGGCCTTTGACTTCACTTTCTAGATCCACTTAGTAGATTATTTATCACTAGATCTCCTCAACCTCCAGCAATTCATCTCAGTCACAAAATCCTACCTTAGAAACCAATCGATGCTCCTATCTTAGCCCATAGCAAGATTAGAACAAACAAAACAAATCAACTCAAGAAAAAATATTGGCCCCTTCAACTTGACAAATAGAAGAGAAAACCAAATAAAGATGGTGGGAGCAAATCAACCAAACTTGAATCAGACTTCACCACAATAATAGATTCGCAGGCCAATATTCCCGTCAGCAAGGAGAGGAAGTGATCTTAAACAAAAAAAAGACAAACCCATTCTCGCTAAAAAGACCCGAGCGCTAACAAATCCAATCAATCAAAGAATGTAACATAATCCAACCAAATCGAGAACCGAAAAGAAAAACAATGACAAATCTTTAACTCCATACCTCAATCTTGTAAACGCGGCACCCGGATGCGATGTAGACCGAGCAAGAAGAGCCGGCCTCATTGACCTAAAGAACAGTAGGATAATTAACGGAGCAAGAAAAAGAAGAAGAGAAGCTACGCAATGGACATCAAAGAAACTTGGGTTAGGGTTAGGGTTTCTACGTGGAGAGCGAGGCGAGTGGACTGGAGGTTCCCTGGAGAGGGATCGGAGAGGAGAGAAGGCGGGACGAACGCCTTCCGGAGGCTCCTCGCCTCCAGCATCTTGTGCTCTTCCTTGAGCGGGAGAGTGAATCAGTTTCGCTAGGGTGACATTTATATAGGGGCATCGAATGGAACTTATTGGGCCAAAGTCGGCCCAAAATAAACTTATTGGGCCGTCCAGCAAGGTCTGGTGTCTGGAGACTGGAGATGGTTGGGTCTTGGGTTTAATGCCCCTGGATTCGGCCTCAACTCTCAAGTTGTGACAATTTGTTCGATAGCCTTAAATTAAGTTGAGATCTACTGAATCAGTATCAAGCTTGAATCGAACTTGGTTCGAGATTTTAAAAAGAAAATGCTGGATTCAAACTTGAATTACGGTTTAATCTATCAGGCTGCGTTTGATTCAATAATATAAAAAACGAGTAACAAAAGTTATGCTTGTGGGAATAGCATGTTATGATTGGTGAATGGACAAGTGATTTATGGTAATGCTCTTCCCTGATTTTATCATGTTCAACAAACTTAATATTAAATATTTGAATAGTTTTGTATAATTTATTTATCTTTTTTTTTTTTTTTTGGTGGTCCTTGTTTATTTTATAGTTGGACCAATTATGTTTTTAGTAAATAATCAAAGCCATACAAATACTCATAGCAATTGGCATTGTACTTAACATCTTTCTAACATCTTTTTCTATCATCTTTGGATTTGCATCACTGTTACCACCTAGACAAGGGCAGCAGGAGGTACGGGTTTGATTGGGATTGGCATCACCGTACAGTTAGTTGGATTAAGAAGCTGCCCTTTTTCATTAAAGAATTTTGAAAAAAAAAAAAACTCTTTTGTGCACAATGCTCCACTTATTTGCTTAAGATATGATTTGATTTTTGAGAAATACTAAGCATAAAAATACTTGGTCTTTGGTTGCGAAGCAAAGAAGAGAGTTCAATGTTTTACGAATGAATTAGAGCGAGACCTCCTTTTTGCACCCAATGCCCAAAATGCCATCATTTACTGGTATTTAAGGAACGGAACTAACTTTTTAAAAAAAAATATTAATAAGAAAATTTGTTCTCAGCATCCGTGTTAAACATGCCGAACATCTTATTCATTATTGATATTTTGAAGTCAAAATGGACTAAAAAATAATCACCTGTTGTAAGTCTCAGGATTTGTTTGAATGGTTGAGCCCCAAATCCCATAGCACTAATAGATTTGGACTAATATAACTATCTAAATAAGGTCTAACACAATCTGTCTTTATAAATATTCAGAGAATCATCACAATTAGCTGGCCCACATTTCTTAAAAAGAAAAAAGATTTCAGCAGATCTTTTTCTTCATATGGGATTTGAATTTGCTCAATACATTGGTTCTTTAGGTATTTATAAAAACAGGTATAGTCCATCCTCATTTGGATGGTTGCATTGATTCAAACTCATGATCTTTATGAAATTTTAGATCCAATCATCTATATAGATCTCTAATGGCTAAAATAATAATAATAACAAAAGATAGCAATGCTTAAACAATGCGTGAAGAACCCACAAAATAATCTTAGAACAGGATAAACCCAGCAAAATTTCTGAATATAGCGGAGCCCTCAGCCATGTACGTGGCTCTTGATATATAATCGTAGTCATTAATTAGATGCTAAATCTGTTTCTTTAAGTTTGTCTGTCTGTGCTGGTTATCGTGATATCATCATTGAAAAAGAGTTAAGAAAAAATTGCAAGAATAAAAATTTTAATATATTGGGCATTATTTTGGAATTAACCCCTCTTCGCTCTAACCTCTGCATATATTTTAGTTTTAAATAAATCTGTTTAACTCCCGGAACAGCTAAAATTAAGATTTCAAAGCTTTTTTTCCTACTTTACCAAAAAAAAAAAAAAAAAAAAATCCTTTCCTAGTTTTGCTATTATTGCCATTGTCTTTCCACAGTCATCGTCACAAGTTCGGTGTTGAGGGACCATTTGGCCATCCAATATGATTAAAAAAATACAGAGAACTCATTCAAAGTTTAAAAACAGCCACATAATTAACATTAAAAAATTAACAAAAATGGAAAAAAAAAAATCTCAGGCTATTTAATTACACTATTACAGATCTGTACATGCTGAAAACAGGCACAGGAGAAGTTAAAACAACAATTATTAGTAATAACACCATCATCAGTAAAAACAGAGAGCAAACTAGTCTGTAACTCATGAGTTTGAATAGGTTGTGAACAAATTACAGAGACATAACAAAATTCATGAAACAATGAGACTTCTTATTCATGAAACAATGAGACATGTTATCATTTAAATTACCTGAGAATAATGTGGAGAATCAACTCAGTAAGGGGAGAATAAAACTATGATTAACTCTAACAATCTGGGGAAATAAAACTATGAATAATATGGATTTAGTATTCCACTGCATGGATGGGTGTTGGATGGCCGGTGTTACCGTGTATGCCATGCCCCTCCTTTTGCAAGCAGCCGTATTCATGTCACCAACGGAAGGCACTGGGACACTGCGGTAGCACTAAAAAGAAGGCTACACGCTGTCTCCAACTCACTGGAGGAACTTGATATTTGGAATTCCCACTTTATTTATGGCGATTCCCACTAACAGAGTAAAGGTGATGCGCACCCAACAGCCCATGGTGATTTCAAATGCGACAGGGACCATCTTTTCCGGTCTTTCCAAGAACATGGACGCCCCCACCACCAGCTAACATGTTTGATGCATTTCAACGACCAAGATATCAGTTTGTGTCGGCAAAGATCTTGAAGTCTTGTAAAGTGTTTGTGTGATTTGAATAAATCAACAGATAATTTTAACATCCAAGGTATGGAAATATAAGCTGCATTATAGATTCGAGATCAACTGTACCTGCAATTTCTTTGAGAATACAATCTTACACATTTAATTATTGAAAAGCCAGTAATAGAAGGATGAAAAAGATATCAAAAATATTTGCAATTGTATTAATATTGCACAAGTATTGACATCAAGTTGGATAATGAAAAACTAATATTTTATATATTGAAAATTAATGAGTATTTGATGAAATAAAGATTTTTTATTTTGCTATTTTTACAACCAAAACCATCATTGTACTGGCAAACATATGCTGTCTCAAGATAGTGCGCCTACACAGAAACGACAATTTACTCCACCTCAATGGACATCCAATTTATGGCGAATCCAAAACACATATAAATAATTATAAAATCTGCTTCAATCACAATCTGAAAAAATATATATCCTTTATAAATTTTTTTTCTAAATAAAAAAATATTTTTTATGTAAAAATTAATTTTTATAGCTCCGTTCCATTTTATCCATCCAATCCACCTCATTTAACTCCATGTATCCTGGTCCACTCCAACATTTTAACAATGTCACTGCGCCTCAAGGTAACTATAGATGGATAAAAACAATGACTTACCCAACGTTGCCGTGCCATCTCTATATCTCTCAATAATTTTTTTTTAAATGATGTAAAGGAGGCGGTAAACCACCCGGTGCCTACCAGCTGTTGACGTGAACTTTTGTCTCCTTTCTGACCGTGGGACCCGTTTTTATTTTGCTTTATTCTTTCGGGTTTTTTTTTTTTTACTAAAATAGATCATTCACACAACATGAATACAATCTAAAAAATTAAAAAAATATATATTATAAAAAAATATCGACAAAATACATATATCTAACCATATGTCAGTATCCGAATGACCAACAACATAATTCGCTACTCAATCGACGGTATTGTTCGCCTTCTAAAAAAATATATCTAATGTCGATGGAGATGCACTCTACCAGCACGTACGAGATATCACGAAATAAAAAAAAAAAAAATGTTATGCCCCTCTCCTGCCTCGGAATCCAACTTAAGCACTGTGATCGAATCCCTCTCCATCATCAATCAATCAGCTCGAAACTGCAGTCTCACGTAAATAACATCCTTCCAAATGGCTCGCAGCTCAGCAATTAAAACAGTGACATTCGTCCACAATAATAAATCTGAAATCTGAATCTCTGATCACAAAACCAGCACCATCGTATCCAACCATGTCCCTACTCCCCAAATCGTCCGCAACTTGAGGATCTCGGTGTCGGGGAAGAAGTCCTCTCAAACACAAATCTCGCTGACGCCCCTTAAACAAGAGCCTGTCATCGTACTTTGCCTGGCTCATCCGCCAGAACAATCAGAGCAGTACACTGCTTCCGCGGATCCCTCCACCACACGAGAGGTGTAAGCAAAATTTTATGGCTCCATCTACCTTGGGGATGCCCCTAAAATGGTAGATAGGAAGGAACAGAAGGGCCATTCACGGCCCTCCTACCAACCTGTCCATTTTACCCCTGGAACTTTTGAAGTTTTAAAAGAGAATGAGACCCAAACTAGTCCAAACAACGCATACTTTATCATAAATAACGTCTTCATCGCGAACAAATCATTATAATAAAAGTAATGTATTATTAACACATAACATGATATGTAATGATCAAGATTAACAAACAGACAATCATAACTTTTTGACATTTATCAATTTTCTTCACTTAATACATATTGTTATAGTAAAAAATTCCAGATGATCATAATTGAATAATTTCTCGTATAAAATTTAAAAAAAAACATACTAATTTAAATTTTCACAGGATATTCCTCTGCCCATAAGAATTTGAGATTATTTTTATCTTAATACTAAGATAAAACATTCATATAAACAATGCTAAAGGACAACATGAAGAAGATACACAGAAAGCATCAATGCACAGAATGGAACCACCTCCCGACCACTTTATCCGGAGGCCATCACAATAACAGAGGAATTCAGTGAGCAGATGATGGATAAATGCTTCAAAATGCAGTTGCAGGCTACCACCCAATACACTAACAGTCAAGAAAAAATTCATTGACAAACAGCAAGCATATTGTGGAAGCCCACTCTGCAACCTATTCCTTTTTCCCACTTCTTTCATTGTTCTATTCACAAGCCAACTTGGTGTCGAAGCTACTCAAGCAGAGAGCAAATGCCTGGAAGGCCGAGAGTGGATAACGGTAGTCCATGGTGAACATATCCTTTGCCACCTTACCAAACTGCAGTATGACCTTGTCATGCTCAGATGGCGCTGGCTGTGATGGCGTGGGAGCTCCTGCAGCAGGCTGTGTTGCTGCAATGAGCTGAAAGTTCTTGACGGAGGCAATAGTAACCCGGCCCCGGAAGTTGAGGCACCAGCACTGCAGCTGTTCATGCCATCTAGGGGCCTTGTTGCGGAGCACAAGAGGCCTCTCCTTGTTCTCGTCCTCTTCATCTCCTTCCTGAGTCCCTCCAGTGATGTCAGAGAAGCGAGAGCTGCTGAAATCCATAGAGCGGTCCATGAGGGAGGACTTGGACATGCTGCGAAAGGAATCCTCTAAGGAGCGAGGAAGGAGATGATCAGGCTGGCCAGGTACCATGCCACCAGGCTCAAGGGAAGAGGCAGGAATGGAGTGCATGATGATGTGCATCCGACGAGGTCCTCTTGTGCCAAGAACATTCAGCTCATATGTCACCTGAGCTATGTTGTAACTGCCAGATGGGACCTTTGGAGACACTTTCTTGGAGTAGAATCTGCGGCTTGTTCGTCCGAGTGGGCATAGGGCAGCCCCATTATATGGTGGTTGAGTGTCATAGATTATGAACTTTGTGCCAAGGAAATTTGACCTGTAATGTAGAATGGAAGCATTTAAATCAAGATTTGTGACCTGAGATTGAAAGACGAGAATGTATGCAGGTTTTCTAAGCAGCAAAATTCTAATACCTCAACTTTCCAATATAAGTGTTGCTTGATCTTGATATGGTGTCAGCATCCATAGATATAATGTACTCTGTGCAGGTTGTCCGGCGGTTCCTTTTTGCAGATAGGAGGAACTTTCCATTTTCAACAAGCACCGCTACATCGTAACATAAAATCACAAATCCATTCAAATCTTAAAATAAACATAAATTGCTGGTCCCGCTAAACAATATGAAGCCTTGAAAAGAATCATGAAAGGCTGAATGTATAAAAAATGGCTGACAGACAAGCTTCTAAAGATCAGCATCAAAAGTTTAGGGAAATGAGCTCTATAGACGGCAAGGAATTGTTGATATTACTAAAGATGGCTACATCTTGGGAGGTACCAATACAAGCAGGAAAGACATCATCATTATTGTAGAATAATTAACCTAAACGGGAAAGAAAGATGAACATAAGCATATTTCTCATAAAAAAAGAAAAAAATTATGGCACTATCGGTTCTTGAGCAAGAGGTAATATATTTTCCTGCAAAGAATCAAGCTGATTTAAGTCCAGAATATTTGGTTAAAACAGCAGCATTTTATTTAAATTGACGACCATTTGAGGAAGTCATGGTAAAGAAACATAAGAACATCTATTTTTCCTCGTTAATGTCCCCACAGAGGACAGATGGAACTTAGTAATACATGAACTTCTTGTATCAAAGATTGACATTATGATACAGGAGACTTCATCATAGATAACATACTTGTTTGTTTGGCCAAAAATTGAACAAGTTTATGACACTGGTAAAGATTTAACAAAATTCTAGCACATGGAATCACTGAAAGATAGTTAAGATCTGACCAACATAAGAGAAAAAAAAAGAGCTATATTAAAACATTATCGGTTTCACAAAAACAATTAAAAGCGAGCACACTCACCAGAACTGAGGCACAGGTAGAGATGATAAGTTAATTTTGACTTATCCCTCTTAATGAAGCACTGAATGGTTCCATCTCGAGGCCCAGGCTGTCAATGTAAAACAGAAGTCAATAACTTAGAATAGCTGCACATAACAAATGTCACTCAAACAGTTCTCCTGTTAGCAAGTCCTATAATTTTGATATAGCCTCAAAATATATGGTTGCAGATTATTAGCATCGCATGACAACAGGTAATGAATGCAAAAGTCTACCTGCTTCAGGGATACTGGGAAAGTGAGCTTCCCATTAAACTCTGGACTTCTAACAATCTCTTTACACATCTCCCTCCATGATCGGCAAACAGCTGCACAGGCAACAACATGCTTGCGCGATGGCCAGGTACTTTCACTTGCTTCCAACCTTTTAATTACATCACGAAGTAGCTCGGAGGAAGGCTAGCCCAGCAACTCTGCTGGATCACCGGAGGCTGGTCTTGCAGCTCATGCACAGAACCCTGAGATTTTCCCCTGTAATGACCCGAAAAGGCTGAAAACCTCACCTCAAAACTACGTCTTGACAAACTCCCAAAACTGTCTCTTACATCACGAACTATACTGCGGAACGACATCTAGGCAAACTAAAGCCACAAAGCAAATAAGCCAGGATAACTAGAGCCCAACAATTGGCATAAAAACAGCAGCTTCACTTGTGTCACAGCAACAACCGCAAAAGCCTTTTTCTTTTGTATGATAAGCACGTCAAACTGCACGAGACAGAAACACTAGCTCTCAATTTCTTCAACAGGAAATGAAACCAAAATTAGCACTAACAAGAGAAGAACTAGGCGACAACTTCATATCTCACTTCAAATCTTAATGTTCTGTTTTAACTTTTAACTGGAAAACCTTCAAATCATTTTTGTTTTAAAAAAAAAACACCAAATATAGATGGCTGTAAAATGAAAAATAATAACGAAAAAAACAAAAAGAAACAACAAGTAGTAAATATTACAATTTTAAAAAGGTGCAAGCTACCACAAGCTGTCAATCTTATGTACAACTAGGCATCAGCCAAAAATAGCAGCCAGCTTTGGAGGGGGCAAAAAATGATCACAAACTGACCATAGTTAACAGTAGATATAACAAAGATTACAAAATCCTGGTCAAAATAGATGATATGATCACAACTTATATAAGATCGTTCACAATTTAATTACAAAAAAGCAACAAGATTGGATATAACAGACAGACAACCCAAAGGATATCGAAGGCACCAGTTATAGCATGGCTTCAATCAAATAATTAGTTTTCTAGCATTTTCCTATTTGCATGAGATTACATAAATATCTGGCCAACATGGACACCAACAAAGAGACATAAAACTCATTCAAACCAAAGTTGCTGAACTGAACTGTACATCACTCATTTAAGATTACAGGAATCATCAATAAATTACAACCTGTCAAAAGAAAGTTAGTTGAAGCTTAGTTCTTTCTGTTAAGGAAACCAATCTGGGCCAGATGAAGAATTGGGAGTACAAATAGACCACTGAAAAGAATTGGAGAAAATAACTGAAAAAAAGCTTGGATATTTGGTATTGGAAGACAGCAAACAAGGGAAAAAAATCTCAGCACCCTCCACAATATCAGAATTTCAATACAAGGTCACGCTAATGTCCACCTTGACGCTAAGCTTCCCTACGTTCACAGGAAATTGGAAAGTAAAAGGTTGCAACTAATGATGCCTACACCGTAAAGCTATAGAAAATCAAATTAAAGAGATCTTTTATTTTTTTTCATATTGTCCCTCCCAAAGGAGAAACAGAAGCGAAGAAAATGGAAATAGTAGTGAAATTTGACATTTTTCTCAGTAAATAAAGCATATTCTTGATGAAAAGATGAAGATTAAAAGAAATTTGGAAGACTAAACTATATCACTGATAGAAATTTCACTTACAGGCCAATTTACTCGGACAGGTTCAAATCTTGCCGGCGAAATTCAAATGATTATCTCAAATTTTGGAAAGAAACTAATAGTAACCCCTCAATATAAGCGCTGACTGAGAGACATATAGGGAAGCATGGGCAAATCTACAAGGAACGACCGAAAATAGCTCCAAGATCAAACGTTGGACACTCCAAAGCCAAAAACACCGAAGCGCACAATCGCTAATATCAAAAATAAGAAACAACAAAAGATCTACAAGCGCCCTCTCCCCGAAATTTACAAAATTTCCCCAAAAAAGCACGCAAACAGACCACTCAAAGCTATAATACTCATCAATAAACAGCGAAATCTATGATCTACCTCGAGTTTCCCAAATCAAGAGGGAAAATCCCCAGAGAAAATCTCAAATATCGAAGCTTTATGCCCCAGCCTCCGCTCCGATCGCACGAAAGGTATCGCCTTTCCAAATCCCCCTCTCTCTCCAAGATCCCTTCCTTCTCGCCAGCTCTCTCTCTCTCTCTCTCTCTTCCGGGGATCCCAAAGCTTCGTTAAATCCAGTTCACGGGTGGGGGAGACAGCGGATGAACAGAAATGTGGACGAGGGATGGGGGAAAGGGAGGGCGGCTCTAAAATTTTTATCGCATTCCATGCGATGAGGTGGTTGACCTTCCGCTCGTCACGTAACGGGGGTAACAATACTAACGGCGTTTCTAACGGCTCCGTTTGTCGCTTCGCGTAGCCTCGAAGCTTCCAAGAACGAGAGAAACTTCCCAGAAGCGCGCCGGAGCGTGGTTTTCTTTATGAGAGGTCCGTTCACATGTTCCACTGGGATGATTTAGGTCCAACTTGTTCTGTAAAGAGACGAGTTTCTACCCGTCTTGAATAGTTTGTCTTATTGGGGTTATTGGGTGGACAATATGATTTTGGAGGTACGGTGGAACTAAGGCTTCTTCTTCTTCTTTATTTTTTTTATTTTTATAAACGCCCTGAGGGAAGGGCATCGAGCTTTCTTCTTTTTTCCTTTTTAGTTTCTTCTTTTTCTTTTATTTTTACTTTTATGTCGGTAGGAATTATTCTTTTCTGGAATCTTTCCACGTACATCTTGTCAAAATTCCTATCTTTATAAATGCAACTTAAGGATAGGGTCTACCATGTAGGTGCTGGCATGAGCATCAAGTTTTCGAGAAAAAAGAGGGGAAAAAGGTTTATTAGCAGCATCCCAGCCCAAGTAGTCCCATGAAAAGGTGAAGAAAAAAAATTATAGATCGATGATCAAGTAACTTTAACAACCAAATTAGTTGAGATGGACTTCAAGTTGTATGACTAATATTTTTTTAAAAAAAATAGAATTATGGAGTACAATATGGGCAAAGGCCTTATCGACTCTTTGCTAAAATTATATCCTCAACCACCGTCATCGCTATCACCACCGTACAATTTGTGTTTTGATGTATTTAACCTTAATTTTTCCGTGGATCAATATCACCGCCGTAATCACTCTCTTTACTAAAATTATATCTCTCAACAAACACCTAATTAACCTAGATGTTACAACTGTATTGGATACCAAGTCCATCTTCATCGACCAAATAATGCTCATGTCATCATGGAAGTCTATGGACCAGGCACTGTAGGCTTGAGCTATCAGTACAAAGGGAAAGAAAATTTTCTAACTTTTGACATTAGTAAATTGAAAGAAGAGAAAAGGAAGAAAAAAATATAAAAAATGACAAGAATGTGCTAAATAGATACGACCTTGACCTTCAACCGAATGATCAAGTGGTACATTGATATGGGTAACTAAAGAGCATGTTGGGGATCCAATCTTTGGGATTCAAACAAAGTTCAAATATAAGATGATGTTATCTGCTAAATAAGTATTATCAATGTCAATAATGTTAGGTGACTAAATTCGGATCCCTTTCATTAGAAAATTTAACATTAATTGCGACAATCATCTCATCATCATGACATTTAGGTTATTTGGCAATTGCTTAAGTAGATTATTTCTTTATTAGCTAAAACACAATGACTGTATATATCTTAGGTCATTTGGGAGTTGCTTAAGTAGATTGTTTTCTTGTTAACCAAGACACAATCACTGGTCTCAAGATTAATTCGTGTTGAAAGCTAAGGGAACACAGCTGATATCTCCAGTCAGGCACTTGCAAACTTATGTGGCCATATAACAACTTGTCTCCTACTAAGCGATGATCTTTAAATGAGTGCAAGCTTTTCTTCTCATCTGGTCATCATAATGTGTCATTTTGTTTGTTTAGGTTATAAGAGCTGATAAAATCATTCATAGGTCACTCAATAAGAATTGGTGCACCATTCATACACCAGCCAATGTTATTCTAACAAAAACTGTGGCTATATTTAACATGTCGTATATTAGGTAAATCATAACTATTCACTATTTTAATCTAATGTTTATCATGCCAACAAAAGTGAGAGTACATTTATCAATTACATAGTTAATTAGATAAAACCCATCCCTACTTTATCTTGCATATACTATAAGTACTTGAAAACGAAGTTAAACGTAAAACTTTTAAGATTGTTTGCATGCATATACTCTCAAAAAAAATTAATGGTTTAAAATTAAAATAACTGAAATATTTTAATAAGTAGATATATAAAAAAAATATTTATAAAGATATACATATAAATAGTAATTTTATAAGATATTTATGCAACTTAATATATTTAAGAGGATGTATATGTAAAAAAAACAATGTTATTTTTATCTATTCCAACTTATTTTAATGCTTAGACTTGTCTAGTACTTGCTCATCAATATTTTTTATGAAAATATTATCCAAAAAAAGATCAATTCCATAATTAAATAATAAAAAAATATTATTGGAAAGAGAGGAAATTCAATTGGTTGGACAAGTTTTCAATGAGACCATTAACCTATTACCTGCTTTTAATATAAAAAAATAATTTCATAATTTTAATTAATTTTTATTTAAAAAATATAATTTTGACTAATGACATCAGTTGAACTACTATGTCAAAAATATTTATATAAAAAATAATATTTTTTGAGAATATACATATAAATATCAATTTTAGAATGATGTTCATGTAACTTTAATATTTAACTGGGTATTCACATAAAAAAAAATCTAATTTTTTTTTACATGTATACCCTCTAAAATATATGAAATTATGTGAATGCACACAAAATCGATATTTACATATATATCTTTATAAATATTTTTTTTATATGTATATCCATTGAGGATATTTTAATTATTTTAATTTTAAAACAGCTAATTTCTTAACCTTATTAGATGGCATGGGTATATGTACAAGAAAAAAAATAGAGTGATATAAATACAAAATAAATATTTTAAGAGATTATATGTATAAATATCAATTTTGAAAATATATTCATATAAATTTTAATATTTAAAAGTATATATATATAAAATTTAAAATTTTTATTTTGATTTATTTTCTAACCTTCCGGGGGCTTAAAAGAATCCACCAAACAGAATATTTCGCAAATATGCTGTGAAACATGATATATTAAAATGCTAAAATAAAAAGATGCTCATATAAGTGGTCTAAAAGGGAGAAGGGTACCTATAGAAGGTATCTTACGAACAGATATAACTTTAATGTGCAAAACAAACGTATCATTTGTCTTCTCAACCATCTTTTGCATGGTCATCCATACTTTCTTTTGCATTAATGGTAACAGATGAAAAAATTATTGGCCAAAACTTTTAGACCATTCAAAAAAAAAAAATATTACATCACGTATATCATGATTAATAGTAAACATTTTATCATTCAAAATTTTCAGCGACGTTTGAATAAGAGCGAGTAATTTTTCATTCAAAATATTGATAATAATTTTTATAATAAATTTTTTCTCATTCAAAATTTTCAATCAAGTTTGGATGGTAATAGATTTTTTTTTTTGTCCATTCATAATTCTGATAACAATTTTTACTATATTTTTTAATCAAAATGGACGGTGTGGTGAGTTTTTATTGAATGGTCCAAAGTCCAGGTGGCACAATGGTTTTAATCGGTAACTTTTTCAGCAAGCGGCAACGATAGAAGATCTTGCTTGCGTAGGTATAACAGACGGCTTCAGGTGGACTCGAAGGCAACGGCAATGAGCGCGAGGGAGATGTAAAATAAAAATCATAGTAATCACTTATTCTTTCCTTTCAGAATTCAAAATTTTCACTTGTTTTTTGTTCCTCTCACAGACATACTGCAGACAATCAAACGGAGCGAACCAATAAAAACTTCTCCATTCACCAACAAATCCTTCCGGAGCACGGCAGTTGAGGCAATCGGACGGACATCGTACACCTGATGAGACCCTTCAGATCGGTGGTTCTCAACGTGACAGTGGTACAGCGATGAAACGGTACTCGCGGCGGATGGGGTTCACGGGGCCTTTTTATTTGTGTCCCCATCCGCCTCCGAGGTTTATTTAAGATCTTGTCTCTTTCGTGCGCTTGGGGCTGGGGGGTCGATTTGGTTCGGCCAGACCTACTTGCCGGACCAGGCGCTGCCACGTACCACAAAAGGATGAACACACGGGAAAGCCGAACACACGCCACTCTATAACGAATAAAAAGATGATATCACGTACATCACGAAGGGTGAGCTGACCCTCCTTTTTCTTAATGAGGCTGGACCCAATTTTCCGATTCTGATTGTTGCTAATCTGAAGTTTATATATTTGGTGGGGTTTTAGGTGGTTGTGTTGGATTTTTCAAGTCCGGTTTTTACTTTAAATATGTTTGTATAATGTATGTATGTGTGTATATATATAATCTTTCTAAATTTGATATATATAATAAATACTATAGAAAATTGTTAAGCTTAAGCTGAACTATCTCTTAAAAAAGTCATCGAACAATACAAGACTTGTTTAAGTTACATGACTCTGGAGAAATACTAGTTCAAATAATGCAAGGTTCTAAGAATGGACTAAATATGAGTGTTAATCAATCTAATCGTAGTTTAGATTGATTTGAGATATGTTGCGGTCAACTCTCTGTTGTCTGTCATCAGTGAAGAGTATCTGTAAAATAGCATCCTCACAGACTGGAATTGTGTCCAACGAAGACCCTCCGATGCTTAAGTCAGAGAGAAAATTGATGGACAGTAGTAGAATATCGAGAGTAGCAGAGCTCTGTCCCAGAAGTATCCTACCAGTGTTGTTTCCTTATCTTTCTTTTATAGATGAATCTGATGTAAGCGTCGAGCATGTAGTTCTATTTTTCATGGTGCTAAATTATCAGATTATAATTGTGGAGTTAGTGGGTTGTTAATTCTCACTAATTGCTGTAACACATAGTCGATAACTGTTCGTAACGGTTATAGCATGTTGAGCAGATTGGCCGACTATATATCGATAATATTGATATATTGGTAGAATATCTGAGTGACCATCAACTAGTAGTTCTGATATGCTAACGGTCTTAAGTCAGAGATTGTTTAAGTTATCTGCTGTTGATCGGTAATAATCGAATGTTAATCGGTCTACCGATCATGAGTCGGTGTCAACCGATGTATAGTCGGAGTTGTATATTCGGTCGGTTGATCTTTGTTGAATCAGATGTGGAAGATTGATTGACTTGAGTCAGAAATCGATTGACTTACCCAACAATTGTTATTAATATATGTTATAAATAACAAACATAGCCACGTACCAACTGACTTAGAACTGACATAAGAGAGTAGAGGACCGGTTAAGTTAAATGCCGATAGAACAATTTCGGTTGGATGCGATCTTGGCTGTGCAATATGTGATAGATTGTGCTGCTCCTAGGCTGGTTTAATTAGGTGATGCCCTAACTTATGTTATATGGTGACATAGTTTAAGAATTTGGAGCTTGTGAGTCCTGTGCTTTCTACTCAAACGTGACAAAACCTAGTCAAAGTGGCTAAAATTCCATCGGGTCGCATTATAAAAATCATCACACAGGCGGCTTCAGAAAGTCAAAAGTCAATACTACGAAAAGACAATCTCCTTTATGCCCATCCCCCTTTCAAAGTAATTTCCTATAAACTTCTTACCAAAAAAAAGAAAAAAAAGTAATTTCCCATAAACAAGTTCACCGAAGAGCATTTATTTAATTTTAATAATGGGAGAGATGATGGCCATATGAATTAAGAGCCATTACTTCGGAAGTTGGGGTGGTCCAGTCCTTGAACGGATGCTTCCTTGTTCTCTCCGTCATGTCCACTAAAAGCCCGTGGAAATTCTTTTGATATCATTAAGGATATGCACCATTACTTTAATGACAACATTGCACTCAAGCGCACGAGGGATGGATGACTTCAGTGCGGACCACCAGCGACGTACACTTGGGTCCATTGGGTATCTAACGTCTAACTAGTGGAGTAGTGGTTGAAACCAGTGCAGAAATTGGTGGACCAGTACACAGAAATTGGTGGAATTCATACATATATATGTCAATGCCATGCTACATAGCAAGAAGAATTGCAAGGCTGATGTGAACTCGTATGAAGAATTTTGGAAAAGCCAAGGTTAACCCAAGTGTGGGGACAGAACAGCCATGTGCTTCTATGGCAGAACCACCTATAAGTATCAATATTGGGCGCTTACCCTTTTCAAGGATTGTTCATATGAAATGATGTTAGATGAGATTGCAGAAATGACAAATCGTGGCAAGGTTTTATATGAAAAGAAAAAAAAAAAACTTTTGGAAACATGAGGGGCTCTTTTATTATTTGTCTATGGATTGTTGAAAGTTCCTCTCAATATGAGATCAAAGTGTTCATGGCTTTAGGCTACTGATATATACTTTACATTTGCCATGACATGCTGCATGGTACCCCCTTACACGATGATCGATCTAGCCGTAGAAACTTTTTGATTTGATTAATGAAGAACTCAGCATCCATGTGCTGCAATGATATTTGAGGCTATAAGCCCTCCACTAGGAGGAGCATGCTAGGTGTTCATTCGGAGACAACCATGATGGCTAGTTAACAAGACAATAAATAAATCATCATTTCATATAAAGACATGGCGTGATAGTGCAAGGTAGAGGGAGAAGTCCGGCGGAATGGGAGATAAAGATAGTAGGTTAGGCATGTATGGTCGTATATAAGGTCTGAGTTCCATCCTTCGTGATATCATGTGAATACATGCACTACATACATCTACAGTACTAAATAAAGAGCATAGTGAAAGTATAAAGTATAAATTGGTAGGTCTGATTGGCCTTGTGTCTCAAGAAGAATTATTAGTGGTATAGGCATGAAAACCCTAAAAATTCATGCCTCTTAATCCACCTATGGATTAAATTGACACCTCAACAACACATCTTTGTTGTCGGTCACACCCAAAATTAAACATGTACACTTGTTCCATCCTTCGTGAATCGTACACATAATGCACTCATGCAATTATTATGTAAAATGCTTGGTGGGCTCCAGAATTGCATGATAAGAAGATGTAACTCTTTTCATTTGATGAAGGCTTTGCAGGATCCTCATTAAGGTTGGTCCTGCTGATTCTCACTATTAGAGTCTTACATTGCATCCAATAATTTACTATTTTAGGTAATCCAAGGACCAATAAGTTAGTTACAAGCTCCAAGTACATGATGAATGAGGCAAGCTTTCTACAAACCTAACTAAATGATTATCTTAGAGGAAATAAAGAAAACAAGAAAAAGGTGTGTTGCTAAACGCAAGCAAATGGTCATCAAAGAATATACTAGCTAAGCAAGAATCACTCAACAACTAGAATTAAACGATCATATTTTGCTGTGCGAGCATGTATCATAAACATATTAATTGCTTTACAAACTGAGATTTTAATGAATTAGAAGGCATGATCCTTGCAGCCACTTTACCAATATAAAACTAAGCATGGCACGCAAAACTATTCAATCTTGTTTGCTTAGGCTTTATCACATTAACTTGTTGATAATCTCCCTGAGACTGGCCCTATGTCCATTTGTCAGCTTGGCTAATCAATGAACAAACCCTTTAGTCCAATCAAACTATAGGTACATCATCCATCTTAGTGTCTGACGAAGACGGGTACAGATATATGTCGAGAATGGAAGCAAAACGTCAAATCGACCGACACTCGCCTAGCACGGTCCAATCATCCATCATGGCAAATTTTAACTACTAAACAGTTAACATTTTTTTTCCAACCAAACCATGAGGCTATGACATGATCTTAAGCAAAGCGGCGGAAAGGCGCAAGGTACTTCTGTTACGTGACATTATTAGATGTAAACTAGATTCAACCATTTAGAGAGAAGATGTGGCATATTTTTGTGCTGTACAAGGACAGGCAAACTGCTCCCATTTTGGTTTCATGCCATCATGCACCTTCCTTGTTTAATAAACAAAAGAAGGATTGGATTTCAAATGTCTATCTTCGTTAAAGATAAGCAACATTGGTATATCTTGGCTTGAGTCACCTAAACCACGGATACATAATGGCAAGGTCCCATTCCATGAACCATTCCCTTCAGAAAATGTCCTCGCAATTTAAAGCATTCATGATGATGATGATGCATGCAAGTTTGTATGTACATGGTTCAGCTTGTAATCTGGACAAGAGAATTGGCCGCGCTTTAGGCTTCAGTTTGTCAACTCTTTTCAGAAATTAATATAGGACAGACACAGGACGGCAAAGGAGAGAGAAAGTCTGAAGCCCATTTACGTTGTTGTGCGTGCGAGAGAGAGAGGTACCCATTGGTCCCTGTTCAAGGGCGGGCGAGCCATGAAGGTAACGTGTGGAGACAACGTTCGCATGCTTTGACGCTGACAACAACGTTGCTTGGTTCTACCATTTGGGCAACGTCTGATATTTACTCTTATTCTATGCAAGTGGGTGATGGGTAGTTGCTGGAGTAGTTCTTAAGAACAAATGGCTCGTCTCTAAGATGGAGCGCAATGCCAAAATCTTCCAACATGTCATCTTCAACCTAATAATTACAAGGCAGTGCTGCCTTGGATCAGAGGATAGTATATCCAATCCTGCATCTACAAGGCTAGATAAATTCCACAACCTCCGATCGCCTTGAGCGCACCTGAGCGTTGTGACATCCTTGCTATCTAGAAATTGAAAAAAAAAATAATCTTGGGAGATTGTAAATCTATACTTTATATATGTATAAAAATTGAAAAAGACTACTATATATTACTAATAAATGATATGTCATTTAAAATTGAGAATCTATTTTATTCATCATGACTTATACATGCTAAAATATGCACAGATTGAGAAGATTTTGATACTTATCATAATAAAACATAATTTCATATCATTAGAACAAAATAATTTTTGGGATATTGCAGGTCGTGCTTAACATTTATTAAAATTACATTTAAATCTTTCTTATCACTATTTATAAATCCATCACCCAGCAATCCGTGTAGATAGGAAATAGAGGTGAGCCACATTGAGGGCCACAACCATCCTCCACCCTTATCACCTTCACCTTACCATCCAACTTGAACTCACCCTAATTAAGAGTGGCTCATGAGTGGGGACGTCACCTAGCTGCATCCCCCGACCGGAGGATCCTAAGTCTTCTACCTGACTATAAGAAAAGAATGAGGTCCATCTATTGGCATGAGCTTTGAAGCTATTGCTAGTGAGCTAAGGACCTGATGATGGATCGCTTCTACCACTTCATTTATAAGTAAGTGGAGGAAGTTTAGATTGATAGTTTCTAGGTTGATTTATAAATAAGAACAAGAGGAGGTCTCATGTATAATTTAAATAAAATTTTAGGCACAATATGCAAAAAATCCTGTATCGATGAAGATGACATGTAAATTTTGATCTTTAAGCTTTCTTGATGGTATAGGTCTACTAATGTGGATCTAATTAATTTGAACGACCCACCATTGATTTTAAAATATCGTCTCTTTATCAAACATAAGCGTATTCTTGTCTTGCCCATGCATAAGCCCTATCTTAACTGTAGAAAAAGGCTTCACATAATAATTAAAATCAAAAAAAAAAAAAAAAAGAAGTTTTGTTCACAACACATGTAGGCAACGATTTCCTGAACATGGATGTAGGTTTAGCAATCTGGCTGTGCGTCATAAATCCTTAAAGCAGCAACTATTGGAGGGATTCTTTCCAAATTTCAGTCATGAAAAACATTGGGCATGTCATTAGTAAGATAAGAGGCAGCAATACTCTATGTATCCAGCTTCACTTATCTATTTCAGAAACAAAATGGTGAAGGTTGAATTCATAGCAACACCTGGGACCTTGCCAAAAGTCAGGCTACCAACTCTGCATCTCTTGATTCGATCTCATAATGAAGTTGGGACTTAAGTTCAATCTTAGAGATCAAGAAGCATCTGATGAAACTGAAGTAGCAGAGCATTTGTTCAAGCCATCAATGATAATCAGATTTATAAGAGGAGCAGGGAATTGGTTGTAGACTTGTTCTTGCAATCAGCTATTTCTGCCTCTTTAAGTATCGTTTTCGATCTCTATCGGACTCTTGACATTAGTGCCAGCTTCCTTTTAGTTGCCTCCGCAGTCTCATGCTTCACATTCCCCATCTGAAACTTTAGCACTTTCTGTTGGAAACAGCTTCTGAACTGAGCTCTTGCTCTTTTCAATTCCTTTGACCTTGTAATAGCTCACATGTGGTGCTGATGATATGCTTATTGTTGTATATTTTCCTCTGTCATATGCAAGGATGACCCTCCTCATGAAATTTTTTTTTTTTCCTCGACTTGCAACAAAATCCGCAGGGCTTTATGCCTCTCTTTTCATCAGAAAAAAGAGAAGATAAGAAAGTATGCAACTAGTTAAAACTAGCTTTTCATGGACATGCTATTATATCTGCATCATTTCTTTCCCCTCTCTAATACTTGGTGTCTCTCCTTCTTTCTTTTCTTTTTTTCCCTTTCAATGTGATTGGAAACAACGGAAAATGGTCAGGCATTTCACAAAGAAAAGAAGGATGATGGTAAAAGATAGATAGGACATCAATATCAAGTCCAAGATCCAGCCCGAAAACCTGAATCCTGATAACTAGTAGGCTCAGATCTCAGACGACGGCTCGAAGGCCGGGCCGGGCCGAGCCTGGGCCCGACAAAATGACTACCACGGATTGACCCGGCCGGAGCTGGCCCCAAGCAGGTATTTGTGCTTAAGAACTACTCAACCCTTGATTCCTAATTACTGGAGCCTTGCTTTGATTTAAATGAACTAGTCTCTCTAGTCACTCTTCTTTTTTTTTTTTTTTTTTTAACTTTTTTGGGATACATGATTAATATATCAAACCTAGAAAAGCAGTTCAGAAAGTTCCATTTTATTACTATCTTGTTGTGTACCATTCTGGAATATTACAAAGTTTGCCATGGCCGGCAAACTTACCTATGATTGTTGCTGTTCTTCAAGTCATCCCGGTTGTCAAATTCTTCGAGCTGCCGAATTAACTCCAACTTCTCCCATAGCCTTTCAGGCCTCATATCTGCCAGCCGTAATGATCTCTTATCTGCATCTCTCACAGCCATTGCAGTCATTTCTTCGAGCTTGAGCTTATTTTCAGCCCCTAACATTGACTAGTTCCTTCAGGGGAGATGACAGATAAAATATTTAAAGGTGGATTCTGTGTTATACGAAAGAAACAAGAGATTAGCAACAACATATAGTGATAATGACAAAATTAAACTTTTGTAAAAGATAGACACGACATTGTTGTCTATAGATAATGGTGAAAAAGGGGGGGAAAAAAGAAAGGAGATACCAAACTTTTGTAAAAGATAGATACTACGGTGGTGCAAAGGAAAGCACGAGGTCACCTCTCATCCAGCAATGGTCTCAATTGGGTCAAAGATGGGCATCTCAAGATTGGAACAAGGGTGGGGAAGAGGGATTTACCAAAAAAAAAAAAAAGGGGAAATTGAATAGATTTTGCCGGCGATCTATCGGGATGAGAGGTGAGATGTTAGAGAGAGAGAGAGAGGGAGCCTTGTATACATAAATTTCTAGGGTCTTGTCGAAATCGGACATGCCATTTGAATCCTTTCCCTCAAGGGATCAAGAAAGGTATCGGACTCCACCACTCCTGCCCACCCAATTAGGCTTGGCCCATCTCGAAGCCAAGCCGGTGAGTAGGCACCTTGCGTGCTACCAAAATAAGAAAAGAAGAATATGGGTAAAAGATTGACACGTCATTGTTCCGTACATATAACGGTGCAAAAGTGAAAGCAAAGGGTCACTAACCAAAATTTTGTCATTGTTGCACTTTAATGATGTCCACAATGAAAATTGAAAATCTGTCGCGCCACCAAGTAAAGGAACTGGTTTTACCTACGAAATGCATCAAATATACGCGGATATTTTTTTTTCTCCCTTATTGTTTTGTGAAAATTGAAATCATCATACAAATTTAATATATATACCATCCTCTAAAATTAAAAAATAAAATATCATAAAGATCAACAGCTACTGGTGTCACCTACATCCACAGCACATCACTCTAATATTTCTATTTTCATATTATATGCATGTGGATTTTTTTTTTCATATAATAAAATTAGGAAATATATATAGATATATTTTTTTTTTATCTTTTTTACGTGGAAATTGGGATTATCATGCATATTTAATAAAATTAAAAAATAAAATATCATGTAGGGCGGCAGGCATATCCGCTACCTCCGTTTACAGCATCTTATCCGAATGGTGAGTTACGTAAAAGACAACACTGTTTGTGGCACCGTTTATCTTTTGGCAAATATATCTGACCTCTAAGAAGGCGCACCCCCGCTCATCCTCTAAATATCACAGAGTAGGAGATGAGAGTGCATGGCCCCGGCCGCCCCTGAATCCATCCCAAAAGTCGCTTTAATGATGAGAATAATTGTATTTACGGTATTCACCAATTAATCAATTAATTAATCAACAGTATTAATCAATCAATTTTGTATAGAAATGGATCTTATAGTCCGTTCTATTAGTCCTAGACGGTGCTTTTTTTTTTTTTTTTTTTTGGTAAAATCCTAGGCGGTGCTTGGACGGTTGGAGGCCTTTACAGTATGCTGTGTGGTAAGAGTAGAGAGAACAAGGACAGCAGATAAGCAAATGCTGAGCCCAAAGGGAGCCCATAAGGGTATACACCAAGGCCCATAGGCCATGGATGGATCAAACTATTATCCATGGAGTAAACCTATTATGAGGCTTGCTGGAACCTTCAATTATAAAAATGCTACTACTCCACCCAATATTTTTGATGTTTGCCTATCATGAGCATATACAATGGGTTAGCACTTTAACCCAAACTAGGCTCAAATTTTATTTAGGTTCATGCTCCAACCTGATCTATTCAAATTCAGGTTTCATCAGGACTAATGCTTGAATGCACATGGGCTTAATGCTTAGACTCATCGGATTTAAGCTTGTACTCGAACCCGACCGATGTGAGTTCCAGATTTAACTTGATCGAGAACAATTCATGATCCATATTATTCACATGTTTGACATCTAATTGGGCATGACATGAGACAGTTCATGTTTGATTGCATGACGGGTTAGTGCTTAGACCGAACAGAAACAGAATAGGCTCAAATTGGATTTGGGCTTGTGCACGAACCTAACCCATTCGAAACCCAAAATGCACACAGGAAAGCTGAGAGTAGTTGAAACCCTAATCATGGATCATATCCAACCGAGGTATCACCAAAGAAAAAGAATATCTTCCTGCATGCACTTGACTAACTTTAAAACTTTTGCAGTGGGTCACAACTGAAATAAGGAAGATTATTTCAGAACTTCTTTTTCTTGATAAAAAATTGTTTTTATTTGTTTTAGTAGAAAATTAATAACTTGTATATGGAAAACTTTTACTTTTTCATTGAAAACTGCTACGTTTCTTTCTATTAGTTGTAGATTTATTTGTCAGATCTCTGTGTTCGGATATTCTCCAAGAGGACTTGTATGTTTTGATCTGAAGTTCCCTTTAGGCCATTGTCTCTATGCTATTTGGATGCATCAATCCCTCCTAGATTACTAGGAATTCACTTTGTTCTGCGCACCTCTTCAAAGCACTCCAACTGTTTCCACCTTTTGGTTCTTTTCCTCCTTGTACCCAATTTTTTGCTCGTCGGTCAGAATTCTTCACCAGTAGTTCCATCTCTTACATTGCACATACAAAGGGGTCAACATTCTAATGAAATAACAAAAATTTGAACCTTTTTGTCAGATTAAAGTCATTTCTGAATCATCCAACCGTTTCACTATGCTATTTATGGTAACTCTACTATGAATCTAGTCTTCCATTATTGATTGTTTTTTTTTTTGAAGAAAAAAAAATTAGAGATGGCAACAGATGGATATGGATTGATTGGTCAATATCTATATCCATCCTGTAATTAAAAATTTTTATCCATATCTTTTTTGTACCCATAGTTTGGATCGGATTAGATAAAGTAGATGGTGCACTTTTAGATCACATTGGGTCAAATAAAAATTTATCATGTGAATATTCTAAAATAATTATTAAAAAATAAAAAAAAATTATTAAATTATATTGAGTTGGATTTGGGACGGAACCAGCTTTAAGTATTTTACCTAGAATCCATATTTATGCTGAAGTTTTTAACAGGTCAGATAAAGACAGCCAGTTATAATCGCTAGCCCTAAAAAAACTTGCATGAACCATAATTATCCAGGTTAAGATTTTTTGGTGATATACAGCCCATGAATCAAACTCGAACCCTCTGATGACTATAAGAAAAGGAGTGAGACCACCGAAGTAAACTCCAGTAAAAAGAAGGACGGTAAGTTCCCCTGAGAACCCCAGGGACAGCCTGGTGGTTTTTTTTTTTTGATCCTATGGATCAGAGGTGAAGCTGATGGTCCACGCCCATAGAGGATGGCACTCGGCGTCATATTAAATAGATCTGGTGGCATTGATTGTTCCGCAGAAGAAGTCTGTGTCAGAGCCCTTCTGATCTACTGCTTGGTAAATTGCTTGTCTTCTTCTTTCCAGCCGTTGTTGTTTTCTTTTCTTAGCCTTCATTTCCTGTCCTCAACAACGGACAAAACAAGCACAAGTATTGGTAGTGCATACGAGCGACCCCCTCCCCACTCCCAAAAAAAAAAAAAAGAAAAAAAGAAAAAAGCAAAAGTTACACCTGGGATTCGGCCCTGGATGCTCTGAATAGAGGTATGCTTCCGGTTCCAGTTCGTTGATTCCAAAATTTTGATCTATCTACCAAAAAATTAAGAATCCCATGATCCAAAATTTTTAGTATATGCACCGAATAAATTATTTTAGCCAATGTCTCGAAGAGATGCGAGTATTTAAGGCAGCGATGGGAAATTAGGATCGATGGATTTGAGGATTATCCATGTGTCGTGATATCCAATTAGCCACTCTCTCTTTTCCTTTTTCTTTTTTTTTTTTGGTGAATTTTAATCCAATAACTAAAGCATTTTACCCAACCTTCTCTCTCTTCATCTCATCCAAACATTTCAATATGAGTCAAGCCGGATCAAGGAAAAATAAACAAGAAAAACCGAAAGCCGTTCTATTCCATGTGAAAAGTAAATCAGATCCGTTCCAACCCATCTACGGTCTCCAAAAAAAATTGCAGTGCTTTGAAATTTGTACTCATCGGACGGCTTGTTAAGACTTTAACTCCAATTTTTGTCTATATTATTTTTTTTTTAAAAAAAAATCTATACATTTTAACTGGCCGACTTGGTAAAACGGTAATGAGACACCAACATTAGATGAAATCTCGATGGATAGAAATTTTTTGAAATATTTTACTAATATTTATCGGGTACAAAACTTTAGGTGGTGAAACAGTTGTTTTCTTTTGTTTTTTCTGGGAGCGGGGGAGGCGGGGTAGTTGCTCTAACGTTGGCATTGCCAAGGCTGGAACTGCATCGTACATTGGCCTCCTTCTAAACTTTTCAGCGAAGAAACCAAATCATCTAAACTTTTCCCTTTTTTTTTTTTCTGGAGACTGAGGCTAAGATTGATATAGCATTGTCCGTAAATTGTGTTTGCCTCGGATCACTAATTTACAACATGGGACAAATGATGGTGTCATTAAAAGTGGAAACCATGGCTTTTACTGAGCAATATCCAGTAACGTAAGTTTGAGTTTGTAATCATGCACTTCCTTTATTGTTTTCGAAAATATACAAGGTAAGAACTAGCTTACCATCGGTGAAGCAACACTGGCATCATGCTGCCGTCGTGCAGCAGCATGGCCTCTTATATAAAGTAACAACTGTTGTAGTCCTGCCTGCAACTAGTGATAGCTGGACAATCCCAAATACAAACGACCACAGCATTTTGGCCTTCTTTCTTATTAATTAAAACACCACATTGCCAACAGCCTCTAACCATGTATATAGGTCGCCATTGTTATTTTGTTTTACAGTTACATACAAACCATAAACATATGTAACCGATATAATTATTTTCTTTTCTAAAAAGCGATAAATATATTAGTGATAAGCTTGCACAACATACGGAGAGAAAGAAAGAAGAGCTCGGCATTGGTGGCATAAAGCTACTCAAAAGCAGATAACCATATATATAGCCATGGTTTTTCATTACAATCATCTACTGCGTCATATAATTCCAAAAAGAACAAGTTGGGGAAGAGAAGATATATATATATATTTTTTTTTTTTATATATATATATATATGGATTCTACTAGAAGCAGAGGAGAACGACGGAGGCGGAGACCATGAAGCCGAAGGTGCAGATCAAGAAGGCGAAATGGAGGGCCCAGCTCCGCTTGAACTTCGCCAGATAGCTCTCCGGGGGCTCCTGGTAGGGGATATCGTAGTCCGTGGGCAGGAGGAGGAAGTGGTCGCCGGCGGCGGCGGCGGAGTAGCGCATCTTGAGGTGCTTGAGGCGGTCGGTGGCGAGGGCGAGGGTGAGCTTGTGGCAGCGGCGCTGGTACTTGAAGCCGTTGAGGCAGCGGAGGGTCTGGGCGACCGCGATGTAGAAGATGAGGTGGCCAAGGGAGAGGAGCCCGATGGGGGCCCAGCAGTGCCGGCACTGGAGCCGCTCCGGCGAGGCACCCAGCTGGGCTCCCAGCACCAGAGCCAGGAAGAGGAAGAAGAGCTGGAAGAGCCGCCACAGCTCCTTCTTCTGCCCGTCCACCGCACGCTTCTTCTCCAGCGTCTTCTCGAAGTGCAACTGGATGATCGTGTTCAGCGCCTGCACCGCCGCCTCCACCTCGCCGCCACCGCCGCCACCGCCATACGCAGCCTCCGCCATCATCCTTCCTTCCTCTCCGAGCAAATGAGGTGGAAAAGGATGGGATCTTTCCGCCCCCGCTCTCTCTCTTCCTCCCTCTCTACTAGGTGGAAATCGGAGGAACGAAGAAGAGAGCCGTGGGGTTGGTGATTGCGGAAAGGACAGGGGCTGGTGGGATTTAAATTTGAAGTTTTTCGAATTTAAAGAAAAAAAAACATGTACTTAAAAATAAAGAATCGAAAGGTGTGCCGCAGGAACACTTTTTCGTGGAGGAGAAACAACGGCTGACGGAAAACGGTAGCGGGCGAAGGCCGAAACACGGAGTGAGATTTCGCACCTCGAAATACCATCAATCAATGTGACTTGAACTAATCTTGCGCAATGGGACCAACGTCCTTCACAAGACCTGGAGAATTCTTAAGAAGTTTCCATGGGTATCGATACGATAAAGAGCATTTACCTACCAACGAACCAATTGGTTAATTTGTTCCTGCATTGCAGCACATCTGAGTGGTCCATCTTGGAGCCCAGATCCAATCGAAGAGAACCGGACCACAGGACTCGTCTCATGCTTTGCGTACGACAAACCAGGATCCGAGGGCGTTCGTATTTTGAATACTAAACTTTCACGTAGTGAGCGCTACAAAACTTATTAATGTAATAAATAAAGCCATCGGATATACGTGGTCGGCTAAATAATATAGTATATAAGGAGTAGGACCCTCGCATTAAAAGCACGAGCACGTGACCACGGTCAGAGCCTGTCTTTTTATAACAGAGTTCTGTCTTTTCATCTCGGCTCTTCTGGTCAAGAAGTCAGAGTCAGAGTCAGAGTCAGAGCGTCTTTAAAAGCGGCGTCTGCACGAGTCCAAGGCGTTGAGCCTCGACAGGGTGTAAATAAACAAACCGAATAAAAACCAAGTTTTTTTTTTCCCCTAAAATTCTGAATTTAGACCCTTCTTCACCTCAAATGTTTGTTATCTTCCGAATTTTACAACAAAAATCGGCTTCCCTGCATCCTGGTGCACCCTTTCTTTACCATTCCTGCTAAAATTCAAGTTAGTTCTTAATGGCTTTTTGCCCCCACAAAATGTGGACCTCCAAACCGATCGTCCATCTCGAAGACAGGGTCCTCTCTCTTTATCTCCCATGGATCGCCCTCCTAGTTGCCAATCTCTGGCAAATCATCATCGACGTCTTCATTTGAACTAGCAACTGGAGTCGTCCCAGTTATCTCACCTACAAGAGTTCTCTGGATCCAAATCTACAAATTGTAAATACAGGATCCATACAAATATACCAATATATAAATACAGATAAATAGACAGATGGAAAAAAACAGACAGACGATTCAATGGACAACAAACCATAAACCATGAACTAACAAATATTTCTCAAAGCTGAACCTGACAGATTTTGTTCCGCTTTATTAATTTTCCTTTGGAGACCGTCTCTATTAAAGCATATAACGACAACATTTTAAGTCTGAAATGCATAAAGCTGCTATATAATTGCTTTCCTACCTCAGCCACCCAAGTGTTTACGATGAAAATGACAAATCAGTAACGGTCATCAATCTGAAAGAAAAATTGGCAAAAATGGTACCACCACAACAAAGGAAGACAGGGCATCAAGTTATTCCCCTATAGGTAGTATTTGGTTACCTTTTGATATAATACAAATTTCCAAAAAATAACTATTCTCCACATCTATTCTAAATTTTTGTTTGATTAAAAATCTATAGAGCTCATCAAAAATAAGATACAATTAATGCAGTATTATTTCTTAACCTAAAATAAGATCAATTATTTCTCATGATGAACCTAAAATAAACTATTCCATGATCTAATATGAAATAACTTATACCAGGTAGATGAGAATAAGATGCAATTAATGCATCTTTGACTGAAATTACTAAACCCACGAGACCCACCATCATTTTATACTGTGTTTGGAGAACTAAGAATAAACCCTTTAACCCTTATTCCACCTAAAATAAGGGCAACCAAACACTACCTGTGAGAGCAAAGAACGCCATGCATACAGTTTAACATTAGATAAATTTAAACTAGATGCTAAAATTTCTTAGCGTTCCATCGGTTTTAATATTGACAAATTATCTGTAATTTATCTTTTTATCATAATAATTTTATTTGTTATCTATTCATTGCAAGTACTGAAGTACATACACCATGTTTACTTGGGATTATGCTGAACATAAACTTACATTATACCTTAATGTAGATATAAAGTCTCACATGAATTCACGCAGTTCCCTGCACAGCGCAGGAACTCGTCCAGTCATCTTTAATTTACTCATTTCTTTCACAGAAACTCTTTTTTCAATAAACTAGACCTGTTTTCGTTATCTCAATGAGGAAAAAAGGGAAAAAGAAAATGTATGTAACCAAAGAGTGCATTATTAACTTTCATAATAAGAAATAAAAATCTAGAACTATATAGAATCATAGCTATCCATCAAATATTTACTATCGCATATAATGCACATGCCAACAATAGTATTTCAGGAAAATTTAGAAAATTTAATATTATGATAGCCATCCATTTTGCTTCCCTAGAAGCAACCATATGATCAAACAGCTTGAATGAAGTCATTTTCTTGATACATAGTTCTCAACTAGTTTTGGGATCATCAAAAATTTTTTAAGAAATTTTTAGGGGGCATAACAATTCACTAGTTGTGCAGTATGAAAGCTTACTCGGCTAGCAGAAGTTTCAATGATAAAGCCCCCCTACATTCTTATGCAATCCAGGGAACTCAAAATGATCTCTCATGACAACACCAACAGAAAATGGAATAGTAATATTGCCTCTTGGAATAAACCTGTAAAAAAATAAAAAAACAAAGAACTTTGTTAAATGTCAGTAACTGGATTTGACAAGAATGTTATCACAAGATCATAGAAGCCATGGGAAGCTTATATAAGTCAGATAAAACAAAGAAGGGAAATCAACCTAAGAATTGAGATATGAAATATTTAACCTGATATGCATGTTCATATGAATGAATGTTCCTAAAGAGGGCATTACCAATCAAGAAAGGAAACCTCACTGAGGAAAAGAATAAAACAACAACTACAACAACAAATCACACAGCTGTAAACTTGCTTTCGCATCTTCTTCACAATAAAAAAGGTGCTTATAAGGCTTCAAGCCAAGTAGCAGGCTGCTCAGACTCAGCTTGATACATGAAAGGGCAAATTGAGCTCTACTGGCTTAATTCTGGTCTATATCTAGAAGCCTCTTGTCTCTCATGAGTTGCTATAAAGATGTATTTTACTCCACCTAAACATGTTGTTTCTATAATGGATATGTATCGGGTACCGACACTTGCCAAATACTTCTTAAATATGGCTGATACTTATGTAAAGTATCTTATTTTGATATCTTATTTACCAAAAAAAGAAACACATGCACTAGATCCGTAATAGATACACTTGAGGTACTTCCCTAATACTTTCAAAAAATGAGGGGGAGGGCATCTTCTTTTTCCAAGGTTATCCTTTTAATGAAGAGTAGTCAAATTTATAATATACGATGATAATATTTAAATATAAAGTATGTATTGGTGTCTATGAATATGAATAATGCTTAAATGATGAGATTGTAAAAGTTGATGCTATATATAAAGTATAGACTATGTTTATTACATACACATATAAACATACCCATATACATACACACATACATACACAAGGTCTACGGAATCGGAACTGGGACCCATGTCGGCTGGTCGGCAATACAAGTCGGTACAGATCCGTATCAGATCGGACTAGCACAAATCGACATAGAAGAGAAGGAAACCAGGGAGGAAAATAGAAAAGAGGAGGGGGAGAGAGAAGAGGGGAGAAGGTGGCTGGAGGAGATGCCGACGGTGGCTATAGGCAGTAGTGGGCGCGCTCGAAGGGCAGCCAAAGCCTTTGCTTCCTTCACCAAATCTCGATCGAGAGACAAATAAAGAGAGGGGGGAGGGAATAAAAAGAAGGGAGAGAAAGCCGCCGGAGGATCTCCAACTGGCCGCCGTGGCCATCAGACAGCGCAATTGCAGCCTACGGCGCTGCTGACGTGAAATAGAGACGATCGTCCCTGTTTCATAGGATTTTTTTTGAAAAATTCTCACCACGATGAAGCCGACAATGAGAATTGCTGCCTTCACTATTCATCGTCGTTTTTAAAAAAAATGCGATGAACTGAACATGGGTGATCTACCCTGTTTCGGTTGCAACTCCACCCACGCATTTTTTGTCGATCAATGGCCACAATAGCCATCCGGCACCTTTGACAGCCTCTTCACCGACTATGCCTCCCTCTAGTATCGTCGTTCCTTTTCTCTATCTTTCTTGATTAAACGCCCCATCCGACGACATCGAGCCAGGAGGCCTTCGCAGCCCTCCGACGGCCTTGACGGACCACTGCCGACCTTTGGTGGCCTCCAATGGCGTTGTCCCCTTTTTCCCTTCCCTCCCTTCTCTCTCTTCCTCTCTCTCTCTCTCTCTCCATCCAGTGTTTGATTTAGCCGGCCAAACCGTTCCGATTTGCCACTGGTATGGTTCAAAACGCCCTAAACCGCCTATTTCCAAATGATTCGCCGAACGCTGTACGTACATATATTTGTATATATAGGGATGCACATATGAATGAATAAAATGCATATACATTCATTGATGTATCATAGCCATATCATATCCTGCTTTTTTAAGGCTGACTATACGGGCTTATCCATATCGTATCATATCCAATCTTTGTTTGTGCCTCACAGCTGGCGTTCAACCCTTCCCCATCTAATCTCTTATAGCTGGCCAAGCCGACTCCTACATATTTTTGCAGGCCTTTAGCATTCCCGTTTGGCTTATTTATAAGCTGAGCAATAGATTTTGTTCGAGCTAAGCTCATTTCCTATATGAGCTGAATTTGAACAGCTTCTTACCAAGCTAATTGCAGGCTGTTCATGAATAGCTCAGCTCATTCTGAGCCCTACTTGAACAGTTTTCAAATAAGAATAATGCTATAACCCAAACCTCTAAAAGATACATATAGAAGTGGATGAACAGAACCCACTGGAAGAAACAAAGGCCTGCTAAATGTATTGCTTGTTACGAAAAAAAAAAAAAAAAGATGATGAAACTAAAACAATGCTCTGTAAGGTAAGACCATTATTACCTAAGTCATTAATTCTGGATTGAGTATTGAAAAGACAGAAATCAAACCAATTCAGAAATGCTTCAGTTAATACAAAATTTTTACCAAATTAGAAGATGTAACTAATAATTCCTGGAAACAGTAAATTTACCCTATATAGCTCCCTGTAACTCCTCAGCAAATGCTTCTATATCATTTATCTCATAAATGTTGATAAATACAAACCAATTTGTCAGCAGTACTTCATTAATCATCATAAAAATTTAATGTTGTGATGCATAAAATTAAAAAAAAAAAAAAAGAATCTAATGATCCTACTGCAGGCAAACTCAATTCACTAAGGAAGAACAATTTGAGAATTATAAATCCAAACTAGAAATGTCCAAGCCAATGAATCTGATATCTACAGAAAAGACAGACTAATAGGCATGCATGCGGATACACATTAAGGACATTCTCATCCTATGATATCATGATTGATGTTGGTTGTTTACTCGTCTGATAAGACAGTACAGACAACTGATTTTGGTCTTTAGATCTATCTTGCTCCTCTTCAAAACTTGTTTTCACAGATTTATTAGAGATCATAAAACCACTGGTTCATACCAAACATGATAACAACCACACATAAAAAGAAAAAAAATGGGGCAAAAATAAAAAGCTGATTATTATGGGGGGAAACGATTATTTTAACGATCGTAAATGAATTACCTCCCACAAATAACACTTTATTAGTTCGTCGCTAGTTACTGTTGATTAAGAATTATCAACCAAGAAATAAATTAGTAACGCATATTAATTTCCAACGCTTCATGGTCTAAGCACAAGGGGCACCTGTCTCTTTCTGAGGACCTAGAAGGTCTTGATATCAAAATCCTGTGTTATCTGGAAACTCAAGTTGAGGTCCTAGAATCCGTACAGGGTAAAATCGAAGCAGAAATGTGTTAAAGACTTGGCCATGCAAAATTTTCCGTTGAAGCTTTTAAAAGTTGGTAAGAGAGCTAGACTCTTCCAATGAGTCTGACCCATCATAACAATGTTAAAAGCGAGCTTTGGTTGTTTTTCAAGATTCCTTAACAATGCAAGTATTAAATTAACTTTATAAAGTCACTTTTCAAAATCCTTGAGTTAATTAAGTTTGAATAAGAAACATTTATATTGGAAGACCTCAACAATTACCCTCTAATTATGTTGTCTTATAAACATATTTATTAAAATTATTTTTTCTACATATTCCCCAGTATTCTTCCTTTTTTTGCCCCTCTCTTGTTGTTGGAATCCAATTCTCATGTCCATGGTCCACGTAACACTAGCTAAAGCCTCCCTAGCCGCTAACCTTTGAGCTATAATGCCCATTGCAATTCATCTTTACCCTAACCAAAATGGTAATAAACCTTGAAACTTGATTTCTAACTCCCAAAATCAGCAACCCTCTAAATAAAGTGTTGTTTGTGAACCCATATGACCAGAGTATTGAAAGAAATTAACAAACACCAGCTGAAGCGTGATGGGCCACAGTTCAAACAAATAAGGAAAACTCCATATGCACAATTATAAGCAAGTTTTAAAATTTTGACTGAAATCAAGCTGTTCAATGGAACACTTGGTTTAGCCCAAGACCAACACAAAGTAACCAAAATTTTGGGCTTCCATCAGTTTTTGCAGGTTCTAGTTTGGTTTCAGCCAGTTTTGACCAAAATTGAATGAGATTGCTTTCCAAAATTTTTTAGTTTAACATTAAACAAGTTTAATGCCTTCTGAATTCATCATAAAATTCATTCAATCATGTATTTAAGACCATAATTATTTAATCAAGGTCTATTTTTTTTCCTAAACTTCATTATGCAATCTTAATTTGTCTTTAAGTTATAAACGAGTAGACAACATTTCAACGTGTATTCAAACTAAATATGCTGGTGTGCATTCTCGTTTTATTCTCATCCCCAACATTACTTCCAAACACGCCACTGCAATAATCATTTGCATGGACCACCTTCTAATAGTATATGGTACTAAATAGGTATATTAGTTAATCATTTACTCTTATATACTTGTCAATTTATGTTTGATTAAGTGATATTTGGTATTTTACTCCATATATTAATACACTCATCTAATAGATTTATTACATTAAGCTTCAATACAATTTAATCGGCGAAGGCCTTTGTGCAATGGTAAGCTTGCTCCATTGTGATTTGGGTGTCATGAAATTGAAACACAGAAATAGACTCTTGGCACCTGGGGTTAAGGCTGTACATTTGACCCCTCCCTCCTTCCAAACCCTACAACAGTCAAAGCCTCGTGCACCGAGATGCCCTTTCAAGCTTTAATATAGTTTAAGTTCAACCTAGATTACCAAAACTGCACAGGTTACCATCATAGACAACAAAAGGCATAATTGATGTCAAGTAACATGCCTTGATTTTTTTTTTCTTTTTTTTTCCTGGACCTTTTTGATCGAATTTTGAAACTCAGAGCAAAAGCACTGAAACCAAAACTCTACCTAGGGGATTGAAACCAAAACTGAGTTTTCAAACCTTGATTATGAGACCTTAGTCTATGACTAAAGACACATGAAATCATGTCATGTAATAGAACTATGTCAAATGTAAAATATCATACCAACATACATATGAATGGGTAGATGGAAAAGGCAGATAGATAATTTAAAAGATAACAACTTATCAACCATGAACATAACAAAACCATCAAAGCTAATGCCGACAAATTGGGGTTAGCTTTACTCATTCTCATTTGTCAATCACTACTATTAAATCATGTAAAGCCAACACGCTAAGTATGAAAAGCATAGTCACTATACCAAATTTCTTTCTTGGCTCCACCACCCATGGGTTTGGAACCAAAAGACAAACCAATGGTAGCATAAATGTGAAAGAGAAATTGACAAAATTGGTATCACTACAGCGAAGGCAAACAAGGTATGGAGTTCAAAAAGTCATAGTACATAACATGTACAATCACCACTAAAAACGAGTCACAAGTACCAAGACTAATAAAAATAACTCTATCAGCAAAAGCCCATAAATCAATAATGCCAATGTTCAAGCACATTGACAAAAGAATGAACATAGTGCCAAGAGAAGCTACATGGAGAATTTTCAGTAATTAAAAATAAGCACATGACAATTAGAATACAAGTCCTGAAGAGTGGAGTCCTAGTGCACAAGGCTCTTGCTACTTCAGGGTCTAGGAGGGTTAGATGTAAGTAGCTTATCCTACTGTGTGGATAGGCTGTTTCTATGTTTCAAACATGCGACACCCAGGTCACAATGGAGCAACCTTTTTATTGTGACAAGGCTCACCTTATAAAGTACAAGTGTTAAGACTTGAGAGTGACCTAATCTCTATTGAGGAAACTTTGAGTAGCATGGCAAATTGCAAGGTGACACTGATCGGCATAACCAGCAGAATAAGACCAATGGTTGAGAAGTCTTACAATTTACTTATTTGGGGAAAATGGTATCATGAGAAGAATGGCAAATTACAGCAAGGTGTGAATTGGCTGACAAAAAGAACTAGTAGTTGGCAAAAAATTACAGACAAAATCAACTGGTGTAAAGGTTGAACAACGTGCAGTATTTAAAAAAAATAATGTGATACCATAGGTTAGAAGATGCCAAGAATCCACAAATACAAATGTTGATAGGATACAAGCGACCAAGGCACACAAGATGCCATGCATGGCAAGAAAGGAAGCCAAGCTTTATTATCATTAACACACTGATTGCAACTACGGTGGCAGGCAAGTTTCAAGATTTGAGAGATTGATGTGCACAAATTCAAAGTAACAAAGAAACTAAGTTGCGACAATACCAAGATACTGGTGGCAAAGATAATTGACACAGAACGTTATAAACCTAGTGAATTCTACTAAGTGCATGAAGCAAGGTTTGCCCAAAGGGTCAGCATGGGATAAGAATAACAATGAGTGTTCCAAAAGCAGAATGGTAAAACAAACTAAGAGGACTGACCTGATACTAGGTGATGGAAAAGATGAAATGCAACACCAACAGGATATAAAGGAGCATCAGGTAAGGTCAAACCTAAGGAAAGAAATTATAAATAATCAATGTGATATAGTCATTTAGAAATCCATCACAATTGATGACAATGTCAAAGGAGGGATTAATCAGAATCTGATATAACATGCCCAAGGAACCATCTGATGTGGCATATTAAATCTTTTTCCCCCTTGGGGATGTCAAGGAACAGATCCCAACCAAATGTAGGATATTGAATCTTTGCATATAAAGGGATAAGAAGAAATGAACAGACAATAAGTATGCAAAAGCTATCTGGACACAAAACAGCAAAAAAGACATAAGACTAATATACCAATTTGGATGACTGAATTAGAAATTACACCCAAAGAAGGCTGGACTGGCAACAAGGAATCATAGGATCAAAACTAGCAAAAGACTCAAAACTAACAAAGCGAGATACAATATCTACAATAAACTAAAGCTACAAGCCTAGAACAACAATAGGCAATGGAAAACATAAGGAAATATAACTTGTAAAATGGCCAGATAAATTCAACTGGTGTAATAAAAAATTTTGAAGGGATATAGACATGCAGGAAATGTCGTAAAACTCCCAGGGCCAAAGAAGGGGGCCTAAAACAAGAATGAGATAAGAACCCTCAACAACACCAAGTAACAAATGCTTAGTGGGACCAACATAGGAAAGGAACTAAAAAAAAAGGAAAAGAAATCCACTTTTCAGATAGGTGTCAAAGGTCAATGACAAATTCTTATGAACTCAAAAACTGTTGAATGAGTTGCACACAAGACTAGGAAGATAAGAAAGACAGTTAAATTCCAAAGCAAGAAATATAAACAGCCAAGATGCTTTAAATATAAGAATGTCTGAAAAAAGGGTCAAAGCAGAACAACATACTGGACAGATTGGAATGATGAAGTAATAAATGGGGCTCATAATTAGGGCATTCCCTCCCCCATTCCCCCCCCCCCCACCACACAAAAACAAACAAACACACACACACACACACACACACACAAAAAAAGACCTAAAAAAGAAAAAGAAAAAATGGCCTTTTTTTTTTGGGTGTGTGTGCGCGCGTGTGTAAGGAAGGAAGGAAGAAGAAGAAGATAAAGCAGAAACTTCACCGATATGAAATTGGAGGGACATAACCAAGAGAGAGTCAAAAACAAGCCTGCTTATACAGTTTCCACAATCTTGATTGAGTTCAAACCAGAACTGACAGCTGACTTTAAGTGGAGAGAAAATCATTGATACACTTTCCTGAGGTCCTATTATCTGAAAAAAAAAAAAAAAAAGGCAGGGGGTATTATAGTCGAACAATTTATCAAATACAGGGTGATGCTAAAATGAGATCTATGCACTATTTCTCATGGAAAGAGAGTAAAATTTTAAAGTTTGAACTTCATTACCTAGCAAAGATGTGACACCAGAACTAAATCCTATTTCACCAACATTTTTTTTTTGTTTTGCCAATTATTGTTGTTAACAAACATTAGATTTAGAAAGTATTAGTTGGAAAAATTAGCACACACACAATGATAGGGAGGGTGATGACATAGTAATCCACTGGTCAAGATAATGAATAGATTGAATGGATCTGTGACAGCACATCTCAAAAATTTTCACTAAAGTCATGGGTGAACAGTCCAAAGCCCTCATACCATTACGTCATCAAGCATAAGAACCAGTATCATGTGCAAAATACAATATCCTTGAGGAAAAAAAAAGGGTGCAAGCATAGGAAGTAGGAACAATTATAATATACTCATATATTGAATATTGTTGTATGAACTATAGAGTTTACACTAGAATAGGCTGCCAAATTCTCTCTAAAAGTCAAGCTACATGATGCACTAACATCTTTCCTAACTTCTAATCATAACTAAAAACTCATAAACATGACAATCTGGTTCCTTTATGAATAACTTGATTCAATAATGATTTATTCAGATTAATTTAGAAGCAGCGCTAATTGAACAACTATCAAGACATAAATCTTTCTACCAGAAACCACAGACAGCTCTGATAGATATAAGCTACGGCAAATGGTGAAATTACTCTAAAATAATATGCAGCCACCTATGGAAAAGACAAATACAAGTAGTAAAGATATGATAGAAAAATTTCCTAAAGGCATCATTCACAGGCAATGATATAGATGACCCGTTGACATTTAGTAAGCACCCTATAAAATTCATATGATCTCACTGGCTTCTGCAAATGTGTGAAATAAGAAACCACCTTCTGTAAATCATCATATACTTCTCCAGCCAATCTATAAATAACATCAACGTAATTAGGCTTATCTAATACAGTTTAGCATAGATATATAACCAACCATACTTATACTGGAGGATGGATCACATACACAAAATAAGAAGCAATACAAAAGAAGCATGGTTTACAAGCTGACCACTTATTCAATTAATAGATCATAACAATTAGCAAAATATGACAATTAGCCGCACAACTGAAAAAGCATAACAGGCGTATGAGGACAAGATGCACGATTCAAAAAGTGAAGAGACCATTCATGTAAAAAAGCAATGATATGAAACCGCCAAGGACCAAATTAAAGTTTGTCTACGAAACTGGAAAGGAAAGGTCTGATATCACCAAACATTTCAGCAAGTGAACTTCTCCACAGGTGGTGAATCATATCACATAGGCTTCTATGAGAAGTAAATTCACATGTCTCCTTAAAACAAAAGATTCATTTTGAAAAACCATGAAATGAAAAAATTGAGAATCTGCCCTTCTCTCTGAAAATTGTACCTTGAAATTGCATTCAATTAAGATCCAGCTCTAACTCTCTGCGCTTCAGCTCCAATGCCAGGCGTTCATTCTCAAGCTTCATCCTTTCATTTTGTATTCTCATCTTATCCAATTCCCTATCTTTCTTCTTACGAAAACACTTCCACTTGAATTGTTGCTTTTCAATCTCTAGCATCTCTGCTTGAATCTGCAACTTTTGTTCTTCCAACTGAATTGAACGTGACCTGATCAACTGCTTCTGTACCCAAGGAGTGGTAGGCCCTTCAGGGAACACTTGGTTCACATCAAAAGAAATGCTCTGAGAATGAGGTCTTCTAGGATTATTTTGAGAGCCCCAAGAGTTTCTAAAGCTCACATCTTCACAGACCAACCCTGGCTTCATCCTCTTTGAAAAACATGATGCTCCAATATCTCTCAACAGTGTGTCATTATCCTCAAGATCATCTTCCCTATCATCACTATCTTCATCATGATCATCTTCATCAAAGTCATCCCTTGCAGCCTTTCTTGCATCATTGTCATCACTAGTTTTCAGAAGCAACTGCACAGAGCGCTGAACTTCAGGATCAGCAGGTAAATGTAAGCGGTTCTTGTTATGGTACGAGCACATCTCCTCATAGTGAAGATGCTTTGAGCTTAAGATCTTCCTCACATCATCCTTTACCTTGCCAGAAAGATCATGCCTATAGTCCAATAGTGCAGGATTCTCCACAACCTTGCAAGCTGTGCCCCTGCCAAGAATTTCTATGAGCCTCTTGTACCTTTTATTCAGATCATTAAACTTGTCTTCGCATTGTTGAGGTGATACACAACAATTTCTCTCAGCCATTACTTTTGACACCAACTTCCACTTTCCTTTTTTCTGTAACACGGCAAGTTTTTTCTTCGCACTACCATCAAGTTCCACAGTATCTTCATTCAAGTAAGAAATCACAGTTATGAGAAGCTTAACCATTGCATCCGTCCACTTCACTCTGTGCCAAGGAGCAGCCTTCTTTCCTCTTTCATCTTCATTGTGACCATCAGCTCCATCCTCGGTGTCATCCTCCTCACTTGTTGAGATCTTGCCATGGTCAACCTTACGGTAATCCGTCATCATCTGAAGCGTAGGCTGCTGTTCACGCTCATTCATCTGACCGACTGACTGAGGGAAAATAATGTTCATTGGTTGATGAACCACTGAGCCCTGGTGTTGGGTCTGGGTCGGCTGTTGCTGCTGATGGTGAAAGCATCCATGAGGGTGCTGTTGCTGATGCATCGCCATCGAAACTTGGAGATCAAATGAACCATAAGAAGAAGGCCCCGCCATCATGTTCCCTGCCGACATATTACCCTCCATCCTGAGATAGCAAGCAGATCGCTAAAATTAAAGCTACACGGCTCTCACAAAAATTTCGTTTTGGAACTTGGATCAGATTTCCCGGTTCACAAAGCTCAGAGATGAAAGTAGATGTAGATTTCAGTATAGCTCATCAGATTTCAACTCTATTAACCTTCAGATTCCTAACAAATCTGCAGCAGACAAAGCTCCCTCTTGAAGCAAGCAGTAAAAAACCCCAAACAAACGCTAAAGCGTACAAGTCCAAAGGATTTTCAGATCAACAACAGAAACAGCACCAAAATCCCAAATCCAAGTTAAATCAGAGAAATAATCGAACTAGCACCACCAAATCAAATCCATTTGCCTCAAAATCTAAAACCCACGGTGATTTTCACAAACTATTCCTTCAAATTTCCCCACAGATACAACCACAGGTGCTTCAACATCCAGATTGAAATCACGAAAAATAGAGAAGAAAAACAGCGTAAGATCCACATACCCTTGATAAGAACGGCTAAATCACCAGAGAAATCGAACCGCTCCGGACGAGATCCATTTCAGGAGGCCTTCGGTTTCCCTCAGGGTTTTGGAATCGCTCCGGTGACGAAGAAGGCGAGGAGTTCGTCCTTTTTTCTATTTTGGCCGTTCCTAGGGCGGGGAAAAAGAGTGCGGGGGCCGAGAAGGTGCAGCGTACAAGAGCGTGTGCCGCATCCCATTTGGGCGCGGGGCCCGATGTCTGGAGGGCCCACAGCAAGCAACCCTGGAGAAGCGGATGGGAGTATGGAGAGCAAGGTCGGTGCATTTGAGAAAAAAAAAAAAAAAAGGGTAGGATGCTGTACAAAGAGAGAGAGGATTTTGTTTTCTTCTCCTTTCACGGACATGGGTCGCATATGTACTCAAAAAAAAAGGGAACATGGGTCACGTGATGATGTAATCTTCAAATGTTGATTCCATGTGATTCCCATTATCATAAATATTTTTGAAGATCAAATTATTAGATGGATGGGGCAGGTCTGGCAAACATCTCGCCACTCATTGTCTCTCCTATGTAAACAATCGAACATATGCCCACGGATTTGAATTGGTCCACCTAACTTGGTCCATATAATTGTAATTCCATCTCCTCATAACCAATCAATAATTGCGATAACCGGGTTTGAACCATGGATCACAGGGGTTAGGTTTGGATCTTTGTATAAGATTTAATATTTGTTAACCAAGAGTTACTTTGTAGGTTTTGTTTTTTATATTAATAATATCCCCCATGCCATCTAATTTCATTATAAACATCTTAACAATTTCTTTTTATTGGATCTTGCTTTTCTATATGTAATTGTTGCTGCAAGGCTCTGGAGAAAACCGATGAGATCGGTGATGGATCAAGTTGGAGTGCTGCTGATGACCAGATCGATGTAGACTACGAATGAATCTGCAAAAAAGTCCTAAGACCAGTAGGATATTCTCGATTTAGGATCCTCTGATGATTAATTCAATCAGAGACTTGAGAGCAGATAGTGGAAAAAAAAAGCTGGAAGACAAGAAGAGAGATTTTGAGTGAGCAGAATAAAAACTTTTATTCCCTTTAGTGGAAGAACTGAAAAAGATTCAGCAGAGTCTTAACTTTATGAGTTGTGACTTACTCTATGGAGAGTACCTTGTCCTCTTTATATAGAGGTTTGTTTAGGTCGTTAGGAGAGTTTGTTAGGTCGTTAAGAATTTGTTAGACCGTTAATTGTTATAACAGAAGGTCAGCTATATAGGGATCGTAGGTTGTTTACCCATGTGGTGATTAATTATGGTATAGCTGGAAGATAGCTGCTGTTGAGTTGGACGATAACTGTAAGATAACCGTCTATGTTTTAGGATCACATCATTTTTGAACCGATGTCTCTTATGGTAGATCGATAAATATCGAGCTTATTATCATGTTTTATCAGGAATCAACTTTGGTTAATTCAGATCGGTATAGAGTTGAGCTAAAGATTGAGATAGATCCGTACTTAGCCGACTTAACCTTGGAGTATATTTATAATTCAGATAACTTCGATGTTACCATGTAGCTTGATGATGAGATCGGTTTATATGTACCAACAGTAATAAAAATGCTTTTAGATTTAACTTTGGTTAAGGTTTATTTGAATACTATTTGATTAGGAGTTTTACATTGATAGATATTAGTATATTTTATTTTCATTGTTTAGCTGATAACTTTCTTAATACTAATACCATATGTTGTGGAAGATTTTCGACCATGTACAGATACGGCTGGAGCAGACTGGAGACCACTGGAGCGGTATTCCTGCAAAATAAGTCCGACCGAAATTGGCTTCGGCAAGGATCTCCGATGATCAAATCAGGAATCTGACGCAACAGAGGAAAAGAGAGAAAATCATAAGAAGGTACAAGTATGGTGAGCACATACATCTGGAGTCAATTTCGATCGGAACTTATTTCGCAGGAATGTCGTTTCGATAGTCTTCGGTCTGCTCCAGCCGTATCCGTATGCAGTCGAAAATCTTTCGTAATAGATTGGTACTAGAGGAAGGGGGTTCTTCAATTGCCACAGGTCGTTAAGAAGCCACGGCCCGCCAGAGCAGTACTGGAAGTGCATCTTCGCTGCCCTCTCCTCTACCCGAAGTTCCTCTAGTGCCCCCTCCGGAGGTTGTTGCCTCTGGTTCGGAGGTCCTTCCTGCCCCCCAAAGAGGAAACATCAGCTTATTCTCCCGACCTAACAGATCAGTGGGAGCATTCAGTCAGGATCCTGAGAGTGCCACCATTGAGGACTACAAGACTGCTTAAAGGGCCTTGGAGAGGATGCTACACTAGCCCGATTTTCAAGGATCGAACAGCAGAGTCTAAGGGTGCGGCAGAAGGAATCTATATCTTCCTTCGTCGAATAAGTTCCTTTGAAACTTCTCATTTTTTTTATATTTCTACTGACTCGATTTCATGGTTCAGTTGGGGCATCAGGTTGTAGTCTTCATTAATTCGGTGAGAGAAGCAGAACAGAAACTTGTCGAAGCACAAGGGAGGCTAGAGGCTGTAGAAGCCAAAGTCTAGGCTCAGGCCAAGTCAGTCGAAAATCTGAGGGAGGAGTTGGAGAGGATAAAAGCGGACAAGGCTAAGGCAGAGGAGGGAAGGATTAGGGCCAAGGCCGACTTGGCCAAGGAGAAGAAGAGACGTCAAGCGGCTCAAGCTGAGGTCCCAGAGGTTGAAAAGAGGATAGAGAATTGGACCGTTGAAGCAGGGTGACTGGTCATGGAGGCCTTTCGGGAGTCCACGGAGCTTTCTAAGATCAAAATGGATTTCGGCCTCGAAGCGTACGCTATGGAAAAAAGGGATTGTTGGGTGAAGGTTGCGTGTGTGCCCACCATACTTGTGCCCTCTTGTGATTTTCTCTCCTCCTTTATTGCGTAAGATTTCTGACTTGATCATTGGAGGGTTCTCATCGGAGCCAATCGGTTGGAACTTATTTTGCAGGAACGCCGCTCCGATGGTCTTCAGTCTGCTCCAACCATATTCATACGCGTCGAGAATCTTCCGCAACACCATGCTTTGAAAATATTATTTTCAACTATTTATGTTTTCTATCAACCTATATATTATTATAATCATGGAAAAATAGCTACCTTGCTGTAGGATATGGTATATTATTCAATCCTCTAATATAAAATTTGTCCGAAATAATCTTAGGACTCGTTTGGTCCATGAGAAGTGGAGTACAGTGGCAGTTCCTGTGAAATGGAGAGGAGACCTTTTGTTTAGTTAGAATTTTAAAAGGAGAGAGAATGAAAAATACTTTCTTCATAGAAAGTCACTTCCCATATTTTATAGGAAGTAGAAATCTATGGAGGAGATAGGTTTTGAAACTTCCCATGGAATGAAAAGTGATAGTGCTTTTTTCTTTTTCGAATTACCTTTTTAAGATCCACGATTAAGATTTTATAAAATATCATAGATGGTTAGGATAAAATACTAAATAGTAATAATATAATATTATATTAATATTATTTAATATTTATATGAATATAATATAATATCTATATTAATATTAATATTATAATATTTATTATATTTTAATATTTTTATTAATATAATATTTATATTAATATATTAAATTTTTATTAATATAATATTATATATAAATATTATATTCATTAAAATATTAATATATTTTTTATTATATTAAAATATTAATATTGTATTAATATAAGTAATATATATTAATAATATATTAGTACAATAAAGTATTATGATATAATGTTATATTAATATATTAATATTATTTATATTAATATAAATATAATAATATTATTTATATAAAGTTTAGGAGTAAAAATATATGATCTCATATCTATTGAGAATAAAATAGATATTCTACACATTTTTTTCAGCAAAATAGATGCTCAGCCAAATATAAATTATTTTTCTATAAGTTATTTTTTCATGATTAATCAAATATATCAAAATCTTATTCTTCAGAAATAACTTCTCAGAGATAACTTTTTAAGAAGAAAAATATTTTCTGCGAACAAAATGAGTCCTTGACACTTCTGAGAGGTCAGAATGCTTCCAAGAACATTTGATGCCAAATTCTTCTTAATGAAAATTAATGATATGGAATTTTATATAGTTATTTAAATTTTTTTCATATTTTCTACAATTATCTGCCTATATTTTTAAACGTTATCTTTTCCTCACATTCCAGTGTCATATTGTGGATTGAGAGAGAATCGCAACGTTGATGCCTGGTTCCAAAGGAGCATGTGGGCTTCTATTGGCCCACCCGAGGCTCTAAGCTCTTCCATGCTTTGGGCGTATGTGCTGTTGAAAGCCCTCTGGGCTGGGCTGGGCTGGGCAGGGTTTTTACGACGCTAAATCGGGCAGCGGGGGTACCGGGCAAGAAGGGGACTTTGGGGACCTGCGAGCGCGAGAGCGAGGGAGGAGATGGCGAGCGAAGAGGAGAGCGCCGTGAAGGAGCCTCTGGATCTCACAGGGCTCAGCCTCGACGAGCGCATCTACGTGAAACACCAGGCCGGCCAAGAGCTCCGAGGAAAACTACCCGTAATCCGTCCATCATTCTTCTCTCTTCTCCTTCCCCAGCTCAATCTCACTGTTTTAGTCTTTTGGCGTGTTTGTTTAAATTTTACCAAGATTCGAAGTGTAGTCTGTGCTTATTCTTGCAACTGGTTAGGACTTCGGATAGGCGGATGGATTGTTCCATCTTGGCGCCAGGGAGCCATAAGATCATACCTCTAGTTCTTTTTTCGTTCGGTTTTGATGATTGAGTGTAGAAGAGGGTGCTGTAGGATTTGAACTAGCTCAATTATTTGGTATTCTTCTGGACATTGGGATCATGTAACCATAATTAGTGTTTGGCTCGATTAGGCTTATATGACTTGTAATTCGGATAAATTGGAACTTTACATGCTTATTGTTGCGGCCAATCTCCTCGTCGCCTGATCGCCGGGAACGAGCGCCTGCAAAAGAAAATCCGCACTGACCGGAGGTGGCTCCGGCGGGGATCCTCCGACGGTCAAATCAGAGAGAAGACTAGGCAATAGTGAAAAGAAAACAAGGAGCTCAACGAGAGAGGGTGAGAGAGAGAGGGAGCAAGCCCAAAAATTTTGAAAGGGACCTCTAGCACTGTTGCCTTCCCCGATATATATAGTGGAGCATGGTATGGCGCCGTCATTAATGGCGTGGACAATTGAAGAATTGTCAACTCACTGAGGACTGTCAGAATCGCCGCAAGGGTGTCAAATCACCGTGGGGCTGTCAAATCGCTAGGGTTGACCCATGCCTTAGATGGAATAATGCTCCTAGGCGGCAGTGCCGCATGCCGTTGTCAGGACTGACAGTTCCTGGCAGTCGTACGGCGTCTGGAGGAGCCGACCGACCATAGATCGGCGGTCAGTTGAGAGGCGTTGGGTGGAAATTTGGGGCCCCTCCGACAGTCAGTCGGGCACGTTGCAGGAGTCGGGCATCGGACTCCATAGTACAGTTGGTCGGGAGAGAGGAAAAGGTCCGCCCGACCGATGTATCCTCGGTCGGTCGGTAACTGCAGAGTCGGACGTCGGTCATGTAGGCCCGACGATGAGTCGGCGTGAGTGGGGTCGGTCGGTATTCTCCAACAGTTGCCCCCCTCCACTCCTGAGTCAGATGGTGCGCTGGACAATGTCTTTGTTTAGGTGGCAGCATCGGGTCCTCACCGTATCAAGTTCTGACCGTACCGTGGGTTGATATGACGTCGGCGCCTCATGAATGCCGGACGATTCGCTGGCGTCAGACGTCCTTTACCAAATATCCCGTCGGTGTCCCGTCGGTGTCAGACGTCTTGTCGGTGTCAGAGGTCTCGTCCCATCGGTGCCAAATGTCTCGTCCCATCGGGAAGAAAAATCGTCGTTCCCATCGCCCCCTCGGGGATGCGAAACGTCATGTCCTCTTCGCCACGTGGCAGGTGGCTATTGGGATGGGTCTGTTGGAGCGGATGGAGGTGACGTAGCTCGATCAGAGGACGGGTGCATCGAACCGTCGGGCCGACAGACGGCCCGGATGACGCCACGTGGCGTGATCTGGGAATCCCTCGTTGGTCGTGCCTCTATCTCGACCGTCGGAGGGTACTATATATACAAGGTTGCCTGCATCCAGATTTTTACCCCCCCCATTTTGCCGTCGAGACTCTGCCCACATAGTCCCCTGTTCCAGGTACTCATCTCCATTTTTCTTCTTCTTAGGAGTTCTCTCTTTTTCCTCTGAGGGCCTTCCTCGTCTTCACCGTCTTCCTCCTTGTTTTTCGCTCTTCGTTCTAGTCCATGGCTAGAACATCTCCAAGAGGAGGTCGGTCGGGAGAGCCGACTGACGACCCTCGGTCGACCCCGGAGGTGGAGGTCTCTTCACTTTCGGGGCCGAACGTCGATCAGCTCCGGGAGCAATATTGCATCCCGGAGCAATTTCGACTGTTCGTCCCCGGTGCCAATGGTCGGGTTAACAGCCCGCCTGAGGGCCAGGTGGCCTTCTATGTCGAGGACCTCCGGGCCGGTCTTCGCTTTCCAGTCCCGGAGTTCGTCCGGAATGTACTCGACTATTACGGGCTATGCCCGATGCAACTCGCACCGAACTCGGTTCGGCTAATAGTCAGTTTTGCTTTGTTGTGTCGGCTTTTGCCAATTGACCCTCGGATTTTCCTCTTCCAAGCCTTCTTCATCCTCCGACCCCACCCTAAAGCTCGAGGATGGTGGTACTTTAATCCTCGGAAGGGGCTCTCTTTTATCACTGGTCTTCCGTCGTCCATTAATGGATGGAAGAACCAGTTCTTTTTTGTATCTTCTTCTATTCCTTGGGGGTTCCCTGCTTGTTGGAGGAATCCCCGAACCCAACCGAACGAGAACAGTCGGGTGGAAGCTGAGGACCGGGAAGACTTCCACCGTCTGAAAGATATTTCGATGCTGAAGCAGAGGGAGCTCGTCACCGAGTAGGCCCTGTACGACGTCGGTCTCAGTCCGATCCCTCGTTTAGGTCGATTTTTCGTCTTTCTTCCCCTCTACTCTTTCCTTTTCCTTATGGTGCTGACCAGCTGTCGTCGTTTGCAGATATGCCATAGAGGTCGAGACTGACGGCAGCCGACGTACGGCAGTACGCCGTACGGAAGAGGCCGGCACAAGGGGTCGGGCCGTCGCGGCCTCCCAAGAGGCCCCAAGTAATTCCCCCGAGCGAGCCGATTGGGTCGGAGGTGGAGCCCGTCATCGCACTGTCGGCGCCGACAGTGCTCGTCGAAGTCCTGTCCGAGGGACCATCGGGCGAGGGCGTAGCCTCGCCCGAGAGAAGGGCGACCGAGGAATCGATCGATGGCGCGCCGGCTGCTCAGCCGGCAGAGGAGGATCGGGAGGAGGCGTGCGAGCCCGAGCAACCCGCGCCTGCTGCTGCCGTGCCTTCGGTGGATACTCGGTTGGGCTCAAGCTTGCCGTCCTTCTCCGACGTCAGGGCCTGGATGTCCGGCCGAGGGAAGGCCCCGATGGCGTCCGACGATGAAGGAAGATCGGCCGGCGGTGGAGGGTCGACCGACTTCCCACTTCCCGAAGGTGCGTCGGGCCTGGCCAATCATGACTTGGCCAGGAGGCTGTACCAGGCGCTCCTTCTCCCAGCCGACGTCGAGGCGATGAATAATCAGCGTGTCTCCGACATGCTGTCTTCATTCTACCCAATGATGATCCGGGTGAGTTTCTCTCTTCTTTGTTAATTCATTATTGCTTCTGTGAGTTCGGTCTTCTGACGGTCGGTCTTGTTTTGTGCAGCTGGTTTACAACATATCCGAGCTATAGGTCGGATATCAAAAATTCGATGATCTGCACGCAGCTTGGTGAGACAAGGTCGCGGCCGCTGAAGCCGACAGGATCATTCTGGTCAACCAGCTGCAGCAGTCGGTCGACCGGGAGGGTCGGCTTGAGGGGGAGGTCTCCCAACTCACAGAGGAGGTCTCCCGACTCAAGGGCGCCTTGGCAACTTCGGAGTCTGAGCTGCAGTCGACTCGGGACGACGCCAAGAAGAAGTCCCGAACCGTCTATCGGCTTCGGCACGAGAGGGACAGCTTCGCCAAGGAGCTGAAGGCCGAACGCGAGTAGCTCCAAGTAAGCCTCGGGAACCTCGCTAAGGCCGAAGAAGGTCTGTCCATCGCCCAGGCCGACGCAGACATCGTGAAGGTGGAAGTGGAGTCGGTGAAGGAGGCCATGGGTCGGGCTGTAGAAGACTTCCGTGACTCGGAAGAGTACCGGGAGGAACTTCTGACGAGCGGCTTCCTGTCGTACCAAGTGGGGTACGAAGACGCTCGAAAAGCCGTCCGGAGCTTGTACTCGGAGCTCGACCTTGACAGCATCGTTCCGCCAGAGTCGGAGGCCCCAGCTATGGAGAAGACGGCCGACCCATCACCGGGAGGCCTCACCACCAGGGCGGAAGCCAAAGCAGACGCGGAGCAGCCCACCGAAGGTCGAGCGGCTCCGACCCCCGAAGCCCGAGCGGGTTCGCCGACCGTCCCCAGCCATCACCTAGTGGAAGAGGCCGACTCTGAGGAATAGTCGGTTTTTCATTTTTCCTTTACTTCTGCTTGTCATACTTGTAGTCGGGCTCCGGCCCAGTTTTGTAAACTTGACCTGATCTTTAATGAAATCAAAGTAAGTCTTTGGGACTTGAACTTTTTTCCTTTGTATGTCTCTCTTCTTTCATGCGTCATGGAATGCTTTTGAACGCATAAGTCGCTAGCCCGATAGATTAGTTAGGATGTTCGGTAATGCATGCCGCCACGAAGGCAGAGCAAATTCTGACTTTGGATCGGCCTTCCGACGGTCAAGGGCTTAAGTCGGACGTCCATCGTCCGGTTGTGAGTCGGACGTGTTCGTTGAGTCGAAAGCCGACCGACCGTCGGGCAAGACTCGATGGTCGGATCATTTCACGGGGTCCGATAGTCGGATATCTTTCGACACGTTCAGTCGAATGGCATCCGGCGCATTCAGTCGGGGAAGCGATGATAAGTCGGATCCCGATACCCTTACGTCGGGTACTTACGTCGCATCGCGTGATAGACGGTGGTAAGCCGAATATCCTTCGACCGGCCGTAGCTCGGTCGATGAGTCATGAATGCGACAGTGGTCATGTCGTGTGATAGACGGTGGTAAGCCGAATATCCTTCGACCGGCCATAGCTCGGTCGGTAAGTCGCGACAGCGGTCACGCCGGTGTTTTGCCTTTCTTGGTCGGGGCTGAGTCGGTGAGTTAGCCGGTCGTTTGGCCCGAAAGTTCGACCGTAGAAGGAGTGTAACTCCTGTTGTCATGGATATTTCGGCCCTTGTGAGCGTCCGATACATCATCGACGATCGGGCCGTCGGTTCTGCGTGGACGTTAAGTCTGAGTCGAGATGTCGGGACTCGTACTTCTTGGCGAGCGCCGATCATCAGTCGAAGAGTTGAGACTCCAAAATTTGAAACTGGATTTGTATTCTGAATGAACAGGTACAAAATTCATTGGTGATACAGCTTTAGGTTGTCGGCATTCCAGGTCTGGAGAATGGGGTTCCCTTCCAGAGTTTATAGTCGGTAAGCTCTTGGCCCGTAGGTGTCTGCTACCATGTAGGGCCCTTCCTAATTTGGAGTTAGCTTCCCTTGGTCTAGAGGCTTCGAGACTTCTGCCTTCCTTAGGACTAGGTCCCCAGGCCTGAAAAGCATTGGCTTGACCTTGGCGTTGTAATATCGGGCTACTTTCTGTCGGTATGAAGCCATGCGAAGTTGAGCCTCACTCCGAAGCTCAGGGAGGAGGTCTAGGTCGGCTCTCCGGCACTCAGAGTTGTTTGGCTCTTGATACTGCTCGACCCTAGTTGATGGCAGTCCGATCTCGAGTGGTATCATTGCCTCCGTCCCATAGGCCAAACTGAAAGGTGACTCTCTGGTCGGAACACGGAGGGTCGTTCGGTAAGCCCACAGGACAGAGCTCAACTCCTCGACCCAGAGGCCCTTGGCTTCATTCAGTCGGGTTTTGAGTCCGTACAGTATGGTCCGGTTGGTCACCTCGACTTCACCGTTGGACTGTGGGTGCCCCATCGAAGTCAGTCGGTGCGTGATGTGAAACCTCGCGTAGAAGTTTCTGAAGTCCTGGTTGTTGAACTGTCGCCCATTGTCGGTGATAATGGTATGCGGCAATCCGAACCTGAAGATGATGGACTTCTGGACGAAGTCCTCCATCTTCCGCTCGGTAATCTGCGTTAGGGGCTCGGCCTCCACCCACTTGGTGAAGTAGTCGATGGCGACGACTATAAACTTCCTTTGGCCAGATGCCGGAGGGAAGGGACCGAGAATGCCGACCCCCCACTGGGCAAAGGGCCATGGAGCGACAATAGGAGTGATTTCGCTGGCTGGTCGGTGTTGTACGTTGGTATACTTTTGGCATGGTTCACACTTTCGGATCAACTCAGCCGCATCCTTCCTCATGGTGGGCCAGTAGTAACCTTGCCGCAGGACCTTGTAGGTCAAGGATTTGCCCCCCAAGTGACTCCCGCAGATCTCTTCGTGCACCTCTTTGAGTGCGTAGTCTGCGTCGGTCGGTCCCAAGCACCTGAGCAAGGGAAGAGAGAACGACCTTTTGTAGAGTCGGCCATCCATTATCACATATTGGGAGGCCGACCATCGGAGCCGCTTGGCCTCTGCAGGATCTTCGGGGCTAATTCCGTCGGTCAGGTATCGAACAATCAGATCCATCTAGCTTGGTTCGACCGTCAGTTGTAGCACCTCCTCAACCTTGTCGATGCTCGGCTGCTTGAGACTCTCCATGAGCATCCGGCCCAAAGCGTTGTAAGCCGAAGTCGCCAGCCTGAAGAGTGCGTCGGTCCGGGCGTTCTCCGACCTGGGAATATGGGAGATCTCAAAATATCCGAGGTGCGCCACAAGATCCTTCACTTTTTGAAGATATTTTGCCATAGCTAGATCTCGCACCTCGAATTCGCCTTTAATCTGCCCCACGATTAGCTGAGAATCGGAGAATATCCGGAGGCTGTCGATCTCAAGTTCCTTCGCCATCCTCAAGCCAGCGAGGAGCGCTTCATACTCGGTTTGATTATTGGAGCTTTGAAGTCGAATCGGAGGGCGTACTCAGTGACTACCCCCTCCGAGTTGGTGAGCAAGAACCCGGCCCCGCTCCCCTGAGCGTTTGAAGCTCCGTCGATGTGCAGTACCCAGGTGGACACCGGATCAGGCTCGGAGACCGTAGCTCCTCCGGGGTTCTCGCCTTTCGATCCTTGGTCGGTCGTCAGGCATTCTGCGATGAAGTCGGCCAGGACCTGGGCCTTTAAGGCAGGTCGCGGTCGGTATTGTATGTCAAACTTGCTGAGCTTCATCGCCCACTTCGCCAGTCGTCCCGATGTGTCGGGGCGGCGCAATATCGTCCTTAGGGGCTGGTTGGTGAGGACCACAATGGTATGTGCTTGGAAGTATGGGCGGAGTCGTTGTGCAGAGACGGTCAGGGCAAAAATCATCTTTTATGTCTCCGAGTATCGAACTTCAGCGCTGCGGAGCACTTTGCTGGTATAGTATATAGGTTGATGAATTCGGCTCTCGTTCTCTCGGACGAGCACCAAACTAACCGCCTCGGGGGAAGTGGCCAAATAGAGATACAGTGTCTCCCCGACCTCTGGCTTCACAAGCAACGACGGAGAAGCCAGGTACCTCTTCAGATCCTCGAAGGCCCGTCGGTACTCATCCGACTAAGAGAAGCCCTTCGCCTGCCTCAGGGTCTTGAAGAACGGGAGGCATCTTTCGACCAACCGAGAGATGAATCGGCTGAGAGCGATGACTTTCCCATTCAGCTGCTGGACCTCCTTCTTGGTGTTCGAGTGCCGCATGTCGATGATTGCCTTTATTTTTTCAGGGTTAGCCTCGATTCCACACTGGAAAATGAGAAACCCGAGAAACTTCCCCGAGGTCACTCCAAAAGCGCACTTAGTCGGATTCAGCTTCATTCGATGTTGTCGTAGAGTGCGAAAAGCTTCTTCGAGATCTCGAACATGATCTGCAGTCTGCGCACTCTTTACCAGCATGTCGTCCATATATACTTCCATATTGCGCCCGATCTGATCTTTGAAGACCTTATTGACGAGTCGTTGATAGGTAGCCTCAGCGTTCTTCAGTCCGAAGGGCATCACTCTGTAGCAGTAGAGGTCCTTGGGGGTCATGAAGGCGGTGTGCTCCTCGTCCTCGGGTGCCATCCAGATCTGGTTGTACCCGACGAAGGCGTCCATGAAGCTGAGCAATCGATAACCGGACGTCGCATCCACCAGCTGGTCGATCTTCGAAAGTGGAAAGCTGTCCTTCGGACAGGCCCGATTCAAGTCGGTGTAGTCGATGCAAATCCTCCACTTTCCGTTGGCTTTCTTCATCATGACAACATTGGCGAGCCAATCGGGATATGTGATTTTTCTGATGAAGCCTGCCTCGAGTAGCTTGTCCACTTCTTCGTTGATGGCTTTCTGTCTTTCAGGAGCAAAAGACCTTTTCTTCTGCCTCACCGGCCTCATCGTTGGGTCGATGTTGAGTCGGCGCGTTATTGTCTTCGGGGGGATGCCCGACATATCTGCTGCCGACCAAGCAAATATGTCGGCGTTGGCCTTCAGCAGCTCCGCCAACCGTCGTCGTTCTGGGTCAGGTAGTTGGGACCCGACCCATACCTTTCGGTCGGGATTCTCTGCTACCGAGATGGGAATAAGCTGTTCGGTCGGTTCACCCCGCTCTTCCTCCTCCCGTTGGTCCAGCTTGTCGATCGTTAGGGAGCCCTTCAACTCGTCGCTTCGAGTGGAGATCTGGAAGCATCGGTGAGCGAGCTGTTGGTCTCCGCGCATCTCTCCGACTCCATTTTTGATCGAGAACCGAACCAGGAGATGGTACGTCGAGACAATCGCCTTGAGGACATTTAGCCCGGGTCTTCCAAGTATGGCGTTATAAGCCGAAGACATCTGGACGACCGCAAAAGTCAAATGGACTGTGCTTTGTCGTGGTTCGGTGCCAACCGTCACGGGCAAAGTAACTTCTCCTTCCATCGTGACAGTGTCCCCAGCGAAGCCTATCAAGGGCGTGGAGACCCTCTTGAGTCAGTCGGTCGATAGTCGCATCCGAGAGAAGGTCGAGTAAAACAAAATGTTCGTTGAACGTCCATTATCTACAAAGATTCTTTTTACATCATAGTTCGCTATTGTTGCCGAGACAACAACAGCGTCATCGTGGGGGTTTGGATGCCCCGAATATCTTCTTCAGTGAAAGTAATTACGTCGTCCAGACGCAGCTTTTTCGTCGGGTCCCCTCCAGCAGATGTCCCCGAGCCTAGTCGTTTGGAAATCATATTGATGACCCCGGTCGTAGGCCGATTAGTCGTCGCTTTTTCAGTCAGCTGGGGTCATCGGTCGGCAACTGGTTGAGTCGGCGGGTTCTTTCGAAATTTATCGAGATATCCTCGGCGAATGAGAGCTTCGATCTCATTCTTAAGCTGGATGCATTGCTCGGTATTGTGGCCGTGACCCCGGTGGAATCGACAGTACTTCCATTGGTCGAGGCCCTTTGCCTTCAGAGGTGGAGGCCGTCGCCGGTACTCTTCTTCTTCGATCTTCATCAAAATCTGCGCACGAGGAGCGGAGAGAGGAGTGTAGGAGTCATACCTGGGGCATGTCGGCTTTGGAGTCTGCCGTCGGGGCGACCTCTGGTTCTGCCGCGGGGGTGAGACCCGACTGTCAGTCGGGGGCCTGCTAGGTTCGGCGGGGTCCCGACCCTTTCTTCGCTTCTCTTTCGGACCCTTGAACTCGGTCAAGCATCGGTCGGAGACTCCTTCGTCCGCGCGCATGTACTTGTACACGCACTCCAATAGTTCGACACACATCCGGAGGAGGGTCTTGTCCAGAGAGTAAGGGAATCGGGATGCCCTCAGCCCGCGCTTCATGGCCGAGATGGCCATGCCTTCGTTGAGGTCCCGGACCTCAAGCGTGACTGCGTTGAATCGCGTCACGAAGTGTCGGAGTATCTCGTTTTCTCCCTGTTTGAGGGAAAAAAGGTTGTCCGATGTTCGCGGCGGCTTCCGGCTGGTGCTGAAGTGGGCCACGAAGGAGTGCTCGAGCTGTCCGAAGGAGTGGATACTTCCCGATCGAAGATCGGAGTACCAGGCCCTGACAGCTTTGCGGAGCGTGGCGGGGAAGCCAATGTAAAGGAGAGCATCGGTTGCCCCTTGGATCGTCATGAGAGCTTTGTAGCTCTTCAAGTGGTTGATTGGGTCGGTGGAGCCGTCGTAGGGTTCCACGTGCGGCATCTTGAACCAACTGGGGATCGGTTCGTCGAGGATAAGTCGGGAGAGAGGTTGGACGGTCTGAAAGTCGACATCGTTCGAAGACTTCTGCCCGTCCACCTGCAGCTGGGCAAGCCGACGGTCGATTTTCTCGAACCTGCGTTCGTAGTCGTCGATCCGTCAGTGCTGGGAGACCCCAGGAGTGGAGTCTCCGGAAGAGTCCGAGAGAGAGGCGGACGGCGTTCGCGGTCGCTTCTCCTTCCTTGCTCATTCCAGCTGGGAAGGAGTAGGCCGCAGAGACCGATGGGTGTCGCGCCGTGGCCGCCCCTCCTCCTCTCGGTAGGAGCGCTGTGGCAGGTGCTCCTGCGGAGGCGACGGAGATCGATGCGGGTGCCGGCGGCTGCTCCTGGAGGGCATCGAACGTGCCACCGATTGCTCGGCCGATGAAGGCGGCAGCCGGATCGATTGTTGCTGAAGGCTTTTGACCGCATCTGTCAGCATGATCATCTGCCGTACGATCGCCGCAATCTGCACCTCCGTGGTCACCACGGGATGCGGAGAGCTGGGTTCCGCCATGGAGGGTGGAGGAGAGGCCTCTTCCCGACGGAAAGAGCGCCTCGCCGATCCGGTGACCTTCGACCGCTGAGCTCTTGTCTTTGTCATCTTAGATCCCGTGGGGGTTACAATCCCTGGTGCTGTCAATGAAGCACTAACTTGTCACTGCTCCCCCTATCTGGCGCGCCAATTTGTTGCGGCCAATCTCCTCGTCGTCTGGTCGTTGGGAACGAGCGCCTGCAAAAGAAAGTCCGCACTGATCGGAGACGGCTCCGGTGGGGACCCTCCGACGGTCAAGTCAGAGAGGAGACTAGGCAACAGTGAAAAGAAAACAAGGAGCTCAACGAGAGAGGGTGAGAGAGAGAGAGGGAGCAAGCCCAAAAGTTTCGAAAGGGACCTCTAGCACTGTTGCCTTCCTCGATATATATAGTGGAGCATGGTATGGCGCCGTCATTAATGGCGCGGACAATTGAAGAATTGTCAACTCACTGAGGACTGTCAGAGTCGCCGCAAGGATATCAAATCGCCGTGGGGCTGTCAAATCGCTAGGGTTGACCCATGCCTTAGGTGGGATAATGCCCCTAGGCGGCAGTGCCGCATGCCATTGTCAGGACTGACAGTTTCTGGCAGTTGTACGGCGTCTGGAGAAGCTGACCGACCATAGGTCGGCAGCCAGTTGAGGAGCGTCGGGTGAAAATTTGGAGCCTCTCCGACAGTCAGTCGGGCACGTTGCAGGAGTCGAGTATCGGACTCCATAGTGCAGCCGGTCGGGAGAGAGGAAAAGGTCCGCCCGACCGACGTATCCTCGGTCGGTCGGTAATTGCAGAGTCGGACGTCGGTCATGTAGGCCCGACGATGAGTCGGCGTGAGTGGGGTCGGTCGGTATTCCCCAATACTTATAAAACTTAGATATGCGGGTACAAGAAACATACATGTGTACATGTGTATGTACATACATGAGACGTGGACATACGTGCATGACACCAATCTCTGCTTGGTCTATAAAATATTGTTCATATACCAACTTACTGCGGGTGGAGCCACAAAACCTACTGGTATGCAAATGGAAAGAAGATAAATTGCTAATTTTTTCTAGATTGCTGTAGCAAAAAAGCACTGGATGCGTCATCGCAAGATTTCAAAACTAATACTCTTTTTAGCTCTCATCTTAATCCCTTCCAACCGATCATATTCTGGTGGTGCGGTAGCAGGGATCTCCATATACAGTACATTTTGCAAAGCTTGAGGGTGTAGATCCGCGCAGCTTTTTTCTTCTTCTTCTTTTTTTTTAAAAAAAAAAATCATCACTTGTTCCTCCACTCATAATTCAGTGCAAGGCAGACACCATCCTGCCATTGTAATTAGGGATGGTGATGCATAAAGAATGGGTAATTTTCTCAAAGAAAAAGGAGGGGAAGCAAACAATAACACCAGCCAAAGACAGTCCAACCGGGGTGATAAAAACCTTGCTGCAAAATGGGCAGGTTGGGAGATATATATATATATATATATATATATATATATATAGCCTATAATTAACTGGGTCAGACAGCGAATGCGGTTTCAAAAGAAAACAGAAATAAAAGCTATAACTGAATTGATTAAATATATCCTATAATTAACTGGGTCAGACAGCGAATGCGGTTTCAAAAGAAAACAGAAATAAAAGTTATAACTGAATTGATTAAATTATTAAGCTTGTTATGAAAGGCTTGGAAAAGTATCATGCCTTGGTTCACAAGAGAACTGGTTATAATAACAATATAGGAGATTGTTGGAATTTTATATGTAAGCAAGGAAGCATCTCTAGATCAGGCATGGCTCTCTTCAGCAGCATAAAGTGCTTTAATTTCCTCAACATCATCGTAGCTGCCAAGAAATATGGGAGACCTCTGATGAATCTTGGTTGGAACCAAGTCAAGGGCCTGCACAGATGATGATTCAAAATTAGCTGCCCAGGGTAATAGCTGATGATCCGTGCTAAGCTGAATAGGAAATCAAATGGAAATACAACTTTTCCTAGCTAGACAAGTATCACTGTGATGAGCAAAATAAGGGCATCAATCTAACAGGAGAAATGCGAAAACAATATCGACATGAAATCCACAACTACTCTACCATTAATGAAATGCAAAACATTATGGCAGATCCAAAACCAAGCATTATTCGATCACTGGAGACAGTCCACACAGATTCTTTATATTGGCCAAGAACAATAGCATTTTTTTTTTTTCAAACAAAATGTCAAAACTTAAAAGTGATGTCTCTCCATCTCTTACTGAAGGTGTTGCATGTTTTGTTTATGTTCACTCACGACAACTGTCAAAATTTGTTCGTAACGAAAAAGCTTTTTTTTCTTATTTACAAAAGGGAAAATGTGTTTTACTGCAAAATTAGAATAATATATGTGACTTTTGTAAGATGAAAATGACAATGCATCTGAAATGATCTAGTATTAAAGGTAACTAACAAGCCTATTTGGTTAAATGCTCAAGCTGGCGTTTGTTTTGTGCTCTAGCAACTCTCTTGCTTTACTTTATCCGACAATTCAAAAATTGACATTCGATCATTTGTCCTCCAGTGTTTTAATTACTTCCACTCCCTCTACTTATCCATATTGTCTATAGAGACCCTCACAAATGGTACTACATAGATTACTTGATACCCATAGGAATGCCTGATGCTTTCGCAGAAGATCCAGGATAACAAGGAGACCGGTTATATAGGATGACATTGGCACTAATGGAGAAGAGATGAAGCCGTAACAAATCAAAAACTCAAGAGCAAGTTTAGTCTCAAGATACTGGAAATGACTGAGAAGACGAGTTCGAAAAAGTGTGCTTTTGATAAACAACATAACTCATATTTATTAAGTGTAGCAGGATTCAGTTAATCACGGCACATCATGATAGATGTGAAAATAAATTAGCCAGGGAGCAAATTCTTCATACCCGCTGCTTTCCTGTAAAAGCTTGACCACCAGCTTGTTCCATCAAGAATGACATAGGGAACACTTCATAGAGAACACTGTTACACAAAATGCAACAAAATCAGCAACATATCTTTAGAAGCAGATATGATTGTTTGTGGATGTCACGATGAATAACCACTGGTCATGAATGGGTGTGGAAGAATGCTAGCCTATGCACATACCGTAGTTTTCCATTTGGACTCTTCTTATCTGCAGGATACAAAAAGATGCCTCCATAAAGAAGGGTACGATGAACATCAGCAACCATGCTGGAGACCATGGAGGAACCACCCATGAAATGAAAAGGACAGAAAAGCAGATTTTTTTTTTAGTAAGAAACAAGTAGCTATCATGACATCTGATTCAAAATCCATGGCATATATAATGCAAGTCAATAAGTAAAAGGATCAATTAGCTAGGAACATATCAAATATCATGTTTCTGCAACAAAAATGAAATCAAACTCTAGACATCAATAAGAAATTGAGAGAAAAACGCATCAAAGGTTGAACCATATTGCAAACTCACTTCTATCTATAATAGAGTTAATAGTCACCAAATCAAATATGAAACACAAAAGTGTTAAAGAAATGCAACCGCATATAAGAAAAGTTCCAAAGACTCGTTTGGTTTGCGGAAAGAACTTTTCTTCTCGGAATAGGATTTTGGTATGTTTGGTTGACCATGGAAAGGTGACTTATTATAAAATAACTTATATTTGGATGAGCACCTATTTTTCTGAAAAAACTGTATAAAATACCTATTATACCTTAATAGATATAAAACCATACATTTTTACTCATAAACTTTATATAAATATAAATATTATATTTATATTAATATAAATATAATATTAATATATTATAATATAACATTAGACCATAATAATTTATTGTGTTAATATAATACTAATATATTAATATTATATTAATATAATATGAATATTTTAATATAATGAATTTATTAATATGGATATAAATATAATATTATATTAATATAAATATTATATTAATGTAAATATTAAAATAATATTAAAATATAATAAATATTAATATTATATTTATATTAATATTAGGATAATATTAATATAATATTATATTACTATTCAGTATTTCATCCTAACCATCCATTGATATTTTACTAAATTTTAGTTATGGATCTTAAAAGAATATTTTAGAAAAGAAAAAAAGTATCGCCACTTTTCATGTCACGAGAAGTGTCAAAATCCATCTCCCCTATGGATTTCCACTTCTCACGAAATGTAGAAATGACTTCCCATGGGAAGTACTTTTTTCACTATCTTTCCTCTTAAAACTCTAACCAAACAAGAGGCTCCTTCTTCATTTCTCAGGAAGTACCTCTTCCCCCCTCCACTTCCCGTCAACCAAACGAATCCTAAAATCATCATTGGAACTTGATTTTCTGATATCTACTATAGTATGTCAGCATTAAGATTTCTTATTCCAATATCAGGGTAACGCAGAAAACGTGAAGTAGCTCTAATCAAGATAAGAGAAACTCCAGATACAAAATGAAAGTAGTGCCTATCATCCAGATACCTTCCAATATATCTCAGAGATTTTGGTGAGGAACCATCCTTAGGAAATTTGCATTTCTCAACAAACCTAGAAATTAATGAATGACAAAATTCAGCACCAAATCTTTAACAAATTAAAGTTAACATGTTGAATCATGCATACTTTGCCGTAGGTCCATCCCAGTTTTTGGCATTTCCTTCATTCACTGAATATATTTTGCCTTTCTTTGGTATCTACATTAAAGGAAGATATACCACATGACTATGATAATATATCATGGCAAAAAAGATACGCTTGCCTAGAACCAATATATGCATGCTACATGTAGTGGTATAATTAGCATAGCATACATAAACTAGACAATGAATTGCCAAAACAATATGACCAATAAAAAATGCACAATAACCTCACAGTAAACAAATGAAAACATAGACTGTCCAATAAGGTGGCTCATGGCTGTCGAGAAAGCAAGAGCTAAGTCAGAATCATATTATCACTTGATAGATAGGAGTATATAATAACTCAAACCTTTATATTTGGATGAGTCAGTATGAACTCTCCAAGAGATGGATCTAGTGTGAAACCATTGACACCGTTTCCAGTGCTCAATACAAGCTGCAACATAAAAATTACAAGGTGATTATGACATTTTAAGCAGGGCAAGCTTAAGCTGAACTACACATTTTCCTCTTAAGAAACTAGCTTCTGACTAGAAAAATAATCAAAATAATCCATGTTTCATAATGTTACAGATATCATGGACGTGCTAAGATTATTAGAAAAAAGAGGGATTGGCAAGAAAGGTGATGATCAGCTTACCGTGCAAGAACTTCCATACATGCAATAACCAGCTGCGAGCATATTCTTCCCCGGTTGTAATACATTATTTATAGTCACTTCATTCTTATCTTTAACCATGTAAATCCCAAAAATCTGCAGACAGAAACAGCAGTAGTAATAAATTAATAAGAAAATATGGAATTGTATTCAGAGCAGGACATAAAATGAAATGCTAACCGAAAAACAGTTATGATGTTTCCTGTTGGTACAAAGGCTAGACATTCATGCAACCTAAATTTTAGGTTCAGGAAAAGACCTTTCATGCTCAATCAATTCAGGATTCTCAATATTTCCTTCCTACTTTTAGAAGTTATTTTCTTCATTCATATGGATTGTTTTGATGAGCCCAGAAAAAAGAGGATTGATCTTTATATCATTATAATGCTTGAATTTATAATCCTTCAGATAAAACAGAGGCAGTCATTCGCAATTAACAAACCAAGTGTCATTTGTTCGAAAAAATATAGTGAAAGATGCAAACATTTCCAACAACAGACATGTTTTATAGGATTCAAATAATACGTTTTAGGATTTTGATGACATGACAATGATAAACAAATCAACAAAACCTTACCGTTCCAATGGAAACACCACAATCTATGTTAGAGGAACCATCCAGTGGATCAAAGACGACACAGTATCTGCACTATTGAGGAGAACACAGAATTTGTATATTAGCAACAGTCCTCGTAATTCGACAGGGAGCACCCAAAAGCAGAGGAAATCAGTACACACTTTCCACGAAGTGCTGGATCCACAAATGTTGCCTCCTCATCCTCTTCTGAAACAAGAATACACTGCAGAAAAGAGTTCAAAAACATAATACTAAGCATCAATTGCCAAAATGTGCAATAGTCCCTCCAAAGTTTATAATGCAACAAATTACCCAAAGCTTCCAGGACTTACTGTACGGCCACTACTTATCAAAGCATTGACAAAGACTTCATGTGAAAGCACATCCAGTTTCTTTTGCTCTTCACCCTGAATTCAAGATGGTCAACCTAAGAGTATTAGGATCTCCACCCGGATTTTCTCTTTTTTTATATTTTCTTGTTTTCAACTGGAAACTTGAAGTATTGGTTTCGAATTCAACAAGAGCTTGCCTGGACATTCGTCTCTCCAGCAAGTCCAATGAGCTTAGCAAGGCCAGCCTGTTGATAGAGTGATAACAACGTGAGATAGAATAACATATGATAGAAAGAAATGGCATCATCACCTATAATTTCTTTAAATCAATGAAATTTAGGAGTAACAACTAGATAAAAATTTAAGTCAAAAGTCATTCCCAGTCTCTTACAACCTATTTGGGCATGTTTGATTGGAGGAAGTTGGACCATGGAATGGGAATTGGAAGGAGTGACTCCCATTGCAGCCATTAAATTGGGGGGGATCCATTCCCATTCCAACTCTGGGGAATGAGAACAATCCAAAACCCAATTCCTACTCTCTTCCAGTATTAAAATTCGGTTCCGATTCTGATTCCAATTCTGATCATGGCCACGAACTAAACACGTGGCCATTTCGGTTTCCATTTCAATCCATTTCGATTCTCATTCCAGTCCATTCTAATTCCGATTTCAGTCGTGAACCAAACACAGCCTTTTGTTTTGAAAACTTCCAACAATTACTTCATTACCCACCAACACCTAAAAAGCGATTGCCATTTAGGAATGTAATAGATCTCCCAAGAAGAGGTGCGATTTTTATTACAGAATTCACCCATAAAGTGAATTGCAGCTGCAGCAAGGAAAACTTTCTTAATTTTTTCATAAAATTCACATTTCAGAGAACAAAGAGACCCTGTGGAAGGAATGTGGGAGCGGCCACCAGAAAAAGAAGTTGAAGACAAGCGTCTTAGAAGCTATTCCGTTTGAAGATAAATCTCACCGCAACCACTAAATTACTTGACCCAAAGAAACATGTTAAAAAAAAAAAAAAGAAGAAGGTAAGAAAGAAATGTAAAAGAAAAAAAAAGATGGATTCTTCTTTTGCTTTAAGTCAACTCACCACGTGAGAGAAAATTCTAACATTTGCACGTTATTAAAAACAGATTTGTTCGGGAGTGCGACAGCTTGATTTCAAATCAAGCCCGGGCCCTAGCAATCATCAAAACTAATTCAAACGCCGAAGAAGAATCATATATCATTTCCACCAGAGGAAGGGAAAGAGAGAGAAAAGAAGAAGAGAAGATTAAAACAGAGAGATAGAGAGAGAAATGACCTTGTTGACGGCGGAGCAGACGAACTTGCAGCCGAGGACGATGTGGCTGAGGAGGATGGTGAAGTCCCCCCGCGACTCCGCATGCTTCGTCTGCTCGTTCAGCACGTGCCGCGTTATCGTCATCAGATCCGTCCGATGCGCATCCGCCGCGTGATCCATGATTCTCTGCTTCTCTCTCGCTTGCGGCGAAGAAGAGATGTTGGAGCCCCGTTTATAAGAAAGGAGAGCAGAGGATATGAGAACAAGGAGAGAGATAGGCCTATCCGCTGAGCGATCGAAGCTTCCACGCCACGTGGCCTCTCCGCGTTGCTCCGGCTTCGTGGTCATTGTGAGGATAACGCTCGCCCGCTCTCTCGCCAAGCTCTGCGTACGACGATGGTTCGGAGGTTGCGGGATTTTGTCTTCTGATAGCAGCCCGCCTCAAACCAGGACGGGACGGGTTGAAGGAGTCGGGTAGCCATAGACACGCACGCACACCAAAAATTAGCCTCCGGAGGTGTACATGGGAAGTTATATATACGGGTAGATGATATGACGTTTGTGTTATTTATTTGAAAGATGAGTGGTGTGACCGATAGGGAAATGAGAGGCTTGGCTGCTTGATTTGGCGCTGTGAGTGGGTGGATGGGATATGCTGCCGCGAGGGGATATTCGGCGGATATGGTTTTGGCCAATGTGACGCGATCGAGCGGGTGCTACCCTCCACGGCTTTGACGGAGGTTCGGGCAGCGTCCGATTCGGCCTAGCAGTTCCCGCCGCGGTCCGATGTGTCGCTCAGACAAGAATCCTAAAATGATGAATCATTATGTGTCCGCGTGTGCATGTGTTTCATTACCGCATGTTGTTTCATTCTAGGCAAGAATCCATTCTTTTTATTTTTATTTTATTGATGGTAGCGAGGTTCTTGACCTTATGATGTTTAGCTGATGTTGTCTCTAAACTTTTGGAGAGACCAATAGAAGATCGAGCAAGAGATTAGTTTAAAAATGAATCTGAAATATAAGGGAGATCGAGGATGAAGACTCATTCAATCAGCAACAATGTATGTTTTGGAGTTTGTTCGTCAAAATTTTTTGATGCTTAAGTTAATCAAAATTTAAAAATAATCGAAAGAGAATATAGAGAATGAGAGAGCTTATGTTTAAAAGAATTTATGTGAGGATCTTTTCTGCCTCTTTTTGTATAGAAGGGGATTTGTGGGCCGTTATATTGAATGTTAAGAGCATAGTTATGATATTTATGAGTCAAAATGTGAACAATTATATGTCCATTATGAGCTATCGTGGATAGTTATTGTATCATATTTTAAATTTTATAGGACAAAGATATCTCAATTTTTTCATAGAATGGGATGTCCCTCTATCTCATCCCGTCTCGATAGTAATTTCGACATGTATCTTGATAGATATCCTTTATATTTTTTTCTGTCTTCTTTCCTTTCCTTTCTTTCTTTTCTTTCTCTTCTTCTACCTTTTTTCTTCTTTCTTTCATTTTTCTTTCATTTTCTTCTCCCTTCTTTCTTTTTTTATTTTTCTTCTTCTTTTCTTTCTTTTTTTCTTTTCTTTATCATTTTCTCATTTTTTTTCTTTTTTATTTTTTCTTTTATTTTTGTATAAATAAATTTTGGTATTCTGAATCCACCCAATTTTATTTTCTCACAGAAAAAAGACAGAATGATCGGGGCATCTCTATCCTACTAGGATATAAAATCTTAATTGCACCCATAATGCCAGATTTACTGTGTCTCATGTAGGCTTGAAAACAGATCAGATATTGATTGAATATTAGTATATCCATATATATATTTATTTTATTTGATAAATATAGATATAAATACTGATATTAACGAATGCAAAAATTTATATTCATATTTATTTTAAATGGATAGGGATGCAAATCGGATATTGAAAATATGGATACAAATTAGGGCCGGTCCTGATATTTTTTAGGCCTGGGGCCAAATATTTTTTTTTTATTAAAAATTAATATATTTAAAATATTAATTATTATTGAAAAATTAATTTACGTACATTTTGTAATGCAAAATTTTTTATAATTTCTTTGTAATCAATATTTGACAATAATTCTTCTTCAATAGATGTACAAAATTATATTTATTTAAAAAAGCAAGTCCTAGATGTATAAAATTAAATATATTCCATCATATGCAAGAATACTGACCTATTGATTGAGACTCTCACATAGACGGGCCAAATTTCATATACCTAAACCAATTAGATTATAATTAATAAATCCATGTAATTATATTGTGTGAACCATTTTTTTTTTATTGTGTGGACTGTGGACCATCTTTTTTTTTCCTTCTTTTTCTTCCATAGTAAAACAGAGGACTCATCCTCTCTTTTTTTAACAGAACAGTGTGGATCATCTTTTTTCTTTTTTTTTTATTGTGTGAATTGTGGATCATTTTTTCTTTTCTCTTTTTTTTTTTTCCTTTTTCTTCCATGGTAAAATAGGGGATCCTTTCTTTTTTTTTTTTTTAACAGAATAGAGGACTCATCCCTCGTTCCTGAGGAAGGCCGTAAGGGAGATCCTCCTCTCCGGCCAACACTGCCCACAACTAAAGGAGCGGTCTCTGACGATCGGATGACGACAACCACAGGCTCCAGTGATTTTTTTTTTAATTTTAAATTTGTTACATATGTATAGAGAATGGTCAGAGAAAAAGTTCATCTGGAAGACTCAATGAGCTGAGAACAAGAAAAGCTGAGAGTACAACATATTCAAGGATCTAAAAAGGAAAATAAAAAAATTTATATATAAAGCATCAAAAAATCCAATTCAGCCAACAGTGGTTGAATAGTTTTTTTTTCCTTCTTTTTCCATGGTAAAACAAGGACTCTTTCTCTCTGTTTTTTTTTTTTTAACGAAACAGAGAACTCATCCCTGTTCCTGAGGCAAGGCCACAACCCATAAGGGAGGTCCTCCTCCCCTGCCAACACCGTCCACAACTAAAGGGGTAGTCTTCGACGATCGGACGACGACAACTACAAGCTCCGGTGACCAGCGGCAGCCTAATAATGCCGGAAAGATAAAAAAATGAAAAAACAGGGGAACTTGTTGAACTAGAATTTCAAGAATTTTTCTGACAATAAATCGGCAAAAAATCAAGTTTAAAATTCATAGCAGATTGAAAGAGAAAAATTGAAGAGATTTACTTGATTTTGACGGATTTTGATATGATTTTTGATGTCCAAAATAAGGAAGAATCACCGATGGACAGCAGAATAGGATGAAAAGATCGGAGACGGAGGAGGAGGCGGGAGAGAGGAGCTACAGGTTGTGAGAGGAGAAGACGTTTGGTTTATCCAGAAAAATCGTTGGGGTGCTGGGACTCGGGAGAGGGAGAAGGCGTGTTTGGTTTACCTAGACAAAAAAAAAAATAGGGGCCTGCGGCGGTCGCCCGCTTTGACCCGCCCCAGGACCGGCAGTGATACAAATACGGATATAAGTCAGATGATTAAACTTTATGATCATGGAACTAAAAATATTACTAAGTGGATGATAAATCAAATTAATAGTATATTAATATGATCATTTATTTTTTAAAAAAATCATAAGTGTTATATAAAATTGAATAGGATTAGAACTGAAATTGGATATTTGGATATGGATCAGATAGTTATTTACCCATATTCATATCAATTTTTTTTGATATTTATGGATATAGATATAAATATTAGTTGGATACTTAAATTTTTATTTATATTTAAAAATATTTAAATATAAAAATAAATTCGATTGAATATTATTTAATTTATTTTTTATCTCTGAACTATATGAATAAAAAAAAAAAAGGTCCGAAAGATTCCAGCAGGACCTCCCCCAACCCATATTAGGGGGGAAAAAAAAAAAGGGGGGGGGGGGGGGGCATAAAACTTACCTTAACGTAAATACCAACCACAGTGCTGCTTCCCAATCTTCTTTCTTCGTTCAATCACCACTCCACCTAACCCTAATCAAGATTTTCTTTATTTTTGGGGTAAAGAATCAAGAAAAAGGGAGAAACAAGGAAAAACAACAAAGTTGGACTGATGGAACGCCGGAAACCAAGCCACCATATGAATCAGGTGGTGCTCAAGCCCTCTCACCCCTGATCCAACAGGCAAGCTCAATGTCCTTGGGCATGATCGTAACTCTCTTCGCGCAAGGATTAATGTCCTCGAAGAGCCCCATGAGATAGGCCTCCGCTGCCTCCTGGGGGGCGGCCACGCCGGAGCTCTGAAACTGGAGGTCAGTCAGTCTTGAAGTCCTAAGCAAGCGATCTCGCTGACCAGGCGCTGGAAAAGGAGCTTGCGGATGAGGAACTCCGTGCTCTTCTGGTGCTTGTGGATCTCCCCAAGAGCCACCGTCTCGGGCCAGAAGCGGTGGGTCTTCTTCACGTCGCCGGAGGCTGAGGCTGACTTCCTGGCGGCCTTGGTCGCCAGCTTCTTCCCGTAGGCGGTCTCTACACACATCACGATCGGTGCTGGTATTTTGCGTTTCTCCATACCGCGCTTCTTGTTTCGAATTACGAAAATGCCACCAATCTTAGCGTCCGTTAATCAAAGTAATTGTAGGTTATTGATGTCGCGGCGTGGATCATGGACCGTGTATGACATGGACCATCTATGACATAGCCCTCCGACGACTCGGTGTGCCAATGGAAGCAACACAACCCAAACCCAATATCCAAATTATTGGATTTGCACTGGAAATAGCATGAGATTTGCATTTCCTGAAATGTTTTCCGGATCTTGCTGTATCTATGACCAAAGTTGTCCGAAATCTGAAACAAGAACTGGTTCGCTGTATCTTGAGATGATGCCAATGAAGACAATTAGTCTAAACATTATTAGGAATATTATTCAAAAAATAAGTTTAATAAAGAAATGAATGTTTTCTGATTTATTAGATCTATTTTCCAAGTAATGCATCTAACAACATTCTCATGGATTTGGGCATGAGTCCCCCCCTAATCGTTTACTCCATGAGTTCGTGGAACCTAACGAAACCTAGATTGTAAAACGTCTCGGCTGACACCCCTCTAGCATTAACCGGAAGATACATCAAAGAGATTGGAAACCAACAGATAGGTGCGGAATATGTTCGATCAGCAATTTTATTTATTTATTTATTTATTTTTGTTGCGGTCAATCGTCTCGTCGCCCGATCGCCGGAAAGCGTGCACCTGCAAAAGGAAGTCCGCACTGATCGGAGGCGGCTCCGGCGGGGACCCTCCGACGGCCAAGTCAGAGAGGTGACTGGGCAACAGTGAAATGCAGACAGAGAGCTCTGAGGAAGAGAGAGGGAGAGAGAGAAGAGCGAGCCTGCGTATGTGGGAGAGACGGGCGGATCGACCCCTTGCACTGTTGCCTTCCCCGGTATATATAGTGGAGCACGGTATGGCGCCATCATTAATGGCGCGGACAAGTGAGGAACTGTCAACTCACTGTAGACTGTCAGAGCCGCCGTGAAAATGTCATGTCGCCGTGTGGCTGTCCAATCACCAGGGTTGACAATGCCCTCGGCGGGACAATGCCCCTAGGTAACCGCGCCGCATGTCCGTGTCAGAGCTGACAACGTCTGGCGGCTGTACGGTGGTTGGAGGAGCCGACCGACCCAAAGTCGGTAGCCAGCTGAGTGGTGTCGGGCCCCTCCATTGGTCGGCGAGCATCATGTTGCGAGAGTCGGCCATCAGACTTCCTGGCCGGAGTCGGCCAGTCGGTCGGTCGGAGTCGGCCAGTCGGTCGGTCGGCCAGTCGGAGTCGGCCAGTCGGAGTCGGCCGTCGGGGTCGGCCAGTCGTCCGTCGGGGTCGGCCGTCGGGGTCGGCCATCAGACTTCCTGGCCGGAGTCGGCCAGTCGGTCGGTCGGAGTCGTCCGTCGGGGTCGGCCAGTCGGTCGGTCGGCCAGTCAGAGTCGGCCAGTCGGAGTCGGCCAGTCGGGGTCGGCCAGTCGGAGTCGGCCAGTCGGGGTCGGCCGTCGGGGTCGGCCAGTCGGAGTCGTCCGTCGGGGTCGGCCCCTTCGACCGTAAGTCGGTCGGTGGGTATTCCCCAACAGTTGCCCCCCTCCACTCCTGAGCCCGATGTCGTGCTGGCTCGCGTGAACACGTGGGCGACGGCTTCGGACGAAAGGAGTGGTGTTCCATCTTTTCCTGCCCCGACTCTGGCGATCATATCAACGAACGATCCAATATCGATCGTCCCGACTGTAGGTCGAGCATGCACGTCGGGTCGGAGGTCGGCCAACCTCCGAACGTTGCTCGTCGACACGATCATTCTGCAGAATCTGATAGTCGAGTAGCATCCGACGTATTCGGATAGGATAACGATGGCAAGTCGAATATCCATTGTCCAGCCCTTGGTCGGACGTATGCGTCGGGATGTATGATAAACGGTGGCAAGCCGAATATCCTTCGATCGGTCGTGACCAGATCGGTATGTCGTGAATGCGACTGCGGTCATCTTGGCGTTTTGCCCTTCTTAGTCGAAGCTAAGTCGGCAAGTTAGCCAGCCGCATTAGTCGAAGCCCTTTGCCTTCAGAGGTGGGGGCCGTCGTAGATATTCCGCTCCTTCGATCTCCGTCGCAGAATCCGATACGTCCTCGACGATCGAGACGTAGATTGAGCAATTGGTTCGGCGATTTGTTGATCAGGCCGACGACGGAGTCATAGATTCGGCGATCGGCAACCGAGCCATGTTGGTCGGGGCCTTTTGCCTTCAAAGGCCGAGGCCGTCGGTTCGACGATCGATGATCGAGTCGTTGATTCGGCGATCGACGATCGGCCATGTTGGTCGGAGCCTTTTGCCTTCAGAGGCCGAGGCCGTCGATTTCGGCGATCGATGATCCAGCCGTTGATTCGGCGATCGACGATCGACCGTGTTGGTCGAAGCCTTTTGCCTTCAGAGGCCGAGGCCGTCGATTTCGGCGATCGATGATCCAGCCGTTGATTCGGCGATCGACGATCGACCGTGTTGGTCGGAGCCTTTTGCCTTCAGAGGCCGAGGCCGTCGATTTCGGCGATCGATGATCGAGCCGTTGATTCGGCGATCGACGATCGGCCATGTTGGTCGGAGCCTTTTGCCTTCAGAGGCCGAGGCCGTCGATTTCGGCGATCGATGATCCAGCCGTTGATTCGGCGATCGACGATCGACCGTGTTGGTCGAAGCCTTTTGCCTTCAGAGGCCGAGGCCGTCAATTTCGGCGATCGATGATCCAGCCGTTGATTCGACGATCGACGATCGACCGTGTTGGTCGGAGCCTTTTGCCTTCAGAGGCTGAGGCCGTCGATTTCGGCGATCGATGATCCAGCCGTTGATTCGGCGATCGACGATCGGCCGTGTTGGTCGGAGCCTTTTGCCTTCAGAGGCCGAGGCCGTCGGTTCGGCGATCAGTGATCGAGCCGTTGATTCGGCGATCGACGATCGGCCATGTTGGTCGGAGCCTTTTGCCTTCAGAGGCCGAGGCCGTCGGTTCGGCGATCGGTGATCGAGCCGTTGATTCGGCGATCGACGATCGGCCATGTTGGTCGGAGCCTTTTGCCTTCAGAGGTGAGGCCGTCGGTTTCGGCGATCGATGATCCAGCCGTTGATTCGACGATCGACGATCGGCCATGTTGGTCGAAGCCTTTTGCCTTCAGAGGCGAGGCCGTCGGTTCGGCGATCAGTGATCGAGCCGTTGATTCGGCGATCGACGATCGGCCATGTTGGTCGGAGCCTTTTGCCTTCAAAGGCCGAGGCCGTCGGTTCGACGATCGGTGATCGAGCCGTTGATTCGGCGATCGACGATCGGCCATGTTGGTCGGAGCCTTTTGCCTTCAGAGGCGAGGCCGTCGGTTCGGCGATCAGTGATCGAGCCGTTGATTCGACGATCGACGATCGGCCATGTTGGTCGGAGCCTTTTGCCTTCAAAGGCCGAGGCCGTCGATTTCGGCGATCGATGATCCAGCCGTTGATTCGGCGATCGACGATCGACCGTGTTGGTCGAAGCCTTTTGCCTTCAGAGGCCGAGGCCGTCGATTTCGGCGATCGATGATCCAGCCGTTGATTCGGCGATCGACGATCGACCGTGTTGGTCGAAGCCTTTTGCCTTCAGAGGCCGAGGCCGTCGATTTCGGCGATCGATGATCCAGCCATTGATTCGGTGATCGACGATCGACCGTGTTGGTCGGAGCCTTTTGCCTTCAGAGGCCGAGGCCGTCGATTTTGGCGATCGATGATCCAGCCGTTGATTCGACGATCGACGATCGGCCGTGTTGGTCGGAGCCTTTTGCCTTCAGAGGCCGAGGCCGTCGTAGATTC
>NC_026000.2:137914189-137996279 GCF_000442705.2 Elaeis guineensis | reverse complement strand
AGAAGGTAGTGCCATGAGGACAGAAAGGATGTAAAAAAAGGAGAACCTGTAGCATGAAACAATGAGGTTTGCTTCTTTCTTCTGTCTTTGCTTCATTTTTTCAAATCCATTTTTTATTTTTTAACTTTTTTTTTGATCCAAGAACTATGATGAATACATGTTAATTTGTTCTTCATCTTTGGATTATAAATCCCTAGAATTTTGATTTCATTTGCATATATACAACATTAAATACAATCCATATTTTGTTATTTAGTTTTAACAATCTTTGTAACTTGTCTCTAACCACTCCATCTCTATAATTTGTTTCACTATTTAAACATTTTTATTATTATGTAAAAAGAATGAAGCATGTTGGATTTTCTTACCTTTCTCTCCCAAATAAACAAAAAAGTTCCAGTTACAACATTATAACACAAATGAATAGGTTTTCCTTTCATTTTTTTAAAAAATCAGGTGCACATAAAATGTCGATACACCCATATAATTAAAAATATCAATAAATTTTAATTATTTGAATATTTGATACAGGCTCCCTCTGGGTAAAATCCTGCATCCGCCCCTACATGTCCAATTCATATTTATGGATAAAAAATGGTAAATTTATCATGGCTTCAGTTGGCCTATCAGAAAAAAGTCCCACAATTGCAAACAGGATTTATTCATAGATGGATAAATCAGACCTCCTTATAAGCAGACGGTATTCAAAGAAACCTTGTTGCTAACTTTGGTCCCATTTCTAAGACAGAAAATATGATTTTCCTCATGTAATGATGCAAAAGAGGTGAGGGCTAGCTTTGGCGCAACAATAAGGTTGGACTATGGTGCCCTGGTTGTCACGAGTCCAAAACAAGGAAATAGCCTCTCCACATAATAGGTTAAGGTTGTGCACATATGACCCTCCCCAAACCTAGCAATGTCAAGAGCCTCATGCACTAGGTTGCCCCCTTTTTCTTAACAAAGCAGAAGAAAGGCCTTCGACATGAAAAGGTTAGTAAGTTTGTTTCATCCATGGACCAGCTGCTACTTGAGGCATACCACTGCTCAACTTCAGATAGTGAAATCAAGAAAACAAGTACACTTTATCATTAGACATGCAAAGAAAACCAAATGCCTCAATGCATGAAGTAAATTTTTGGAGGAACCAAGAAGTTATCACAACAGGGGCAGGTGACCATGCTATTGGAAAAGCATACCTGAATTTATGGGACTCCATCGTTGGAAAACGAATGGAGATGACTTATTGAGAGCTGAGTTGGTTGCACTGTTATTCCTAAAAAGTGGGAGATATGATCTCTGGAAAAATCCTGGGGTCCATTTGCTAACACAAGATAGTGCACCAAGCAAGAGTATAATTGACACCAAAAGAAGTAGAAGAAGATAAGATGGATTTATATCTGTATGGAATATTTTATAGCTCTGAAGATCAATGCTGCTCGACAATGATTGTCCAGCCTCTGCTAATGCAACTCCCAGTGTCCAAGTAATACTACCAGAACCAATGACCACTTGTTATCTTTGATCTGCAATCCCTCTCTTAATAGTGAAGCAATGTATGGTGCCCGAAAGCAATACTGTTCTATGAAAGGTTGTGGCACAACACTGTTCCTTGCAACTTCCCATGTTTTCCCACAGAATTCCTTACCCAATTTTAGGACATCATCAAGGGTAGCCTTGGAAGTTAAGTTGAAAAACCGAAAGACCACAAAGAAACCAGACATCGCATAGAATTTTCCATGTGGACGAGGTAAATTATCACCAAGAGCGCATGGCTTGAGTTTACAATCAACTGCAGAACTTGTACTAGACCATTCAGACAGATTAATGCTATTCTTGCAAGAGCACTACATTCTTCCAATTAGGAGCACCAAGCAGTTCAACAACCATTCCAGCCATTCCAGCATGCCCAGAACTGATTCTCCCTCCAATCAGAGGACTTCCTTCTTGATTAATTGTAGCACAACGAGAACAGGTATACTCCTCTCTGTCCGATCTGCAAACATGGATGCCTAAGCTCAAGTTTTCCATTACTAAGCCAGCGACAGCAGTGCCTGATAACCTTTTTGAGAAGATGGCTTACAGATTTGTCGAATGCATCATTTAGTCCATATCCAGACAGAGAATATGCACTTAAATAATGACTCACGGCTCCAATTCTCAAATTTATGCTAGTCTCATCATGCATTGGCTTCTCGGTCTCAAAAGTAACTTGCAATGATGAACCACCCATATCAAGTGCACCAAATGTCTTTTTACTTGGTGACGAACCTAGCATAACCCATATGATGATTAAGAGCTATCCATCCATAATAAGCTTCTTCCATGCCAGTTATGATCTTGACCCAATCTCTCTTACACAAAAATGATGAACTTTTCAAAATATTCCATGCCCTGTCCAGAAGCCACTCAGAATCAGAACTCAGTAGCCTGCGAACCCCAGCTGTAGCATAAAGAAAGAGAGAGGCATTTCTGCGAGCGCGCTTGGGTATCTGTCTCTCAGCCTACTGAAGAAGTGGCATTATTGCAGCCTTCAACCCAGTTTCGTTGTGGACAAGTTTATGAAAACCAGGTTCCGTTTCCATACGCTGATAAGCACGGCCACTTCGTGCACTAAATTTTCTTTGCGGACCTTCAGGTAATGATCTCAAGACAATAGGTAAGCTAAGCGGCCTTTATTTCCATTAATAGACCACTCATAGACATAAACTCGAGTACCAGTACTTCCGCAATCAAGTATGATGATACTCCGATGTTTCATGTGACAAATAAGTACTGAGATATCTTGAACATATGTAAATGAATAAATAATAAGAGAATAGCAATAACACCTACAGCTGCCCGTATCCATTTCCTTCTTTTAGTTGGGGTTGCTAGAGAGGACTTCTCCTTTGAAAGGCTATATCCAGTAGCACCCTCTCTCACTAGAGCACGAAGAGGTTTTGCATGGCCATAACTTCTAACAGTTTCAGGGTCAATGTCACCCTCCACCGGATTTACTTTCAAGAATGTTGGCAGTTCATGGAGATGATGAAAGCCGCATGCTGGTTTTCTCTTGTGGTTGAGTGAAGCCAAGACTATGATTTTGGCATGCTAGGACAAGAAATTACATGGAGAAACTAGGAATCTTGTTGGATTGCACTTGTCACAAGCTGATTTTCTTCACTCGATAATCGTCTAGAGAAATTCCAGAAACTCGTATTTGTATGTCTGAAAAAATAATGAATCGGGACACGTGGCACAAAATATTATCAGCATTTCCTCTATCCAGTAAATACTAACAGCAGTGACTAAAAAAATGACAAACAGCATGAATAAAATTCAAATTCCTGATAGCATTCAGAAACAGTAAATAAATGCTCTGTCAAACAAGCAAAAGTTTAATAGTGCTTGACTAGAAGAGTTATTCGTTGGTACATAATAATGCAATCTAAAAGGTTAAAAATTTTTTCAAAGAATGCACCTGTAACTGCCACTCAGAGAAGTAAACAATAATAGTGAACCAACATCAGATATAATATTTTGGTCAAACAATGGATTACAAGCATAGAACAACATAATGCATAAATCAAGTAACATAAATTTCACAAGAAAGCCTAATTTCTATATTTTGAGTACTCAAGCAATAATTTGAAATCTAACTGTTCAAATGCAGTTAGACGCCTCGAAGGTAATGCTGTCTTATCAGAATATCGATGAGACACCAAGAGGGAGCATCAGGGGAGCTGGCTACTCCATATACTCAATAAAGGTGTCATTTCCATCATGGAACAGGTTATTAGAAATGAGATGATATAATTCTCTCTTATGAGAATATGGATGAGACACCAAGGAGGAGTCTCAGGTGGCAGCTGGCTATTCCATAAACTCAATAGAGGTGTCACTTTCCACACAGAGCAGCTTATCAAATGAGCTTCCATTATCCTTGGGTTCAAAGGCTAATCATAAAAGTGCTGCAAATATAGTGCAAATTTGTAAACATAGCATACAGAACTTTCCATTTTCAATTCAAAAATCAACAAAAGGCCACTGGAACAAATACAAACAAGCTCTCATGGTTAGGCTATCAACAAATAGTTTCAACTGCTCTCTCTCACCTTCATCTACCTTATCACCCTCACTGCTGACATCAGCACATCAACAACCTAAGTTTATGCAGGCATCATAATTTGAGGCATAAACATTGTCTCCTGAAAAAGAAAAAGCAACTTTTATTTCTTCTTGAGTGGTTAAATTGCCTAATTCACTTCCCTTGCCAGGCTAGCTAGTGGAGAACTAATGCTGGATTGGCAGTTGGAATAAAAGAAGTCATGAAAAATGGTATGTCTAAAAGATTCCCTAATTAGTGAACTCTACTTAAGCACATTCTCTTCATCCAAAACCCTAATCCTAGATTCCATAAACCTTATCGAGTCTGGAACCTGAAATCTAGGCCTTCTCCTATTCCAGATTTAGCACACTGCTCCTAGCGTATCCAGTATACATATCTTGATCACAGGTCTATAGCATTTATGAGCCCAGAACTTGTAATCCACTACCATAATCAAATAGTGTCAACTCCAACCTTTGTCTTAGAAAAGATGGCAAGCTATCAGTTGTTCAGTCCCTTCATCTATTTATTCTCTTTCTAGTTTTATTTCTTCTGTTTATTGCTTTGTTGAAAACCCTCTCAAGAGTTTATGCCACCACTACCTCCCGAACACAATGAAGCCCATCTCATCGGCACATGCATGAATTATCATGTAATTATGTAGCTAAGCCCCATTCATTTATTTTACCTCTCTAATTGCTTCTTCCATTACTTATCTGTTGACAACCCCCTTAAGGTTTTATGCCACCATAACTCCCTCCAACATAATGAGCCCCTCTCATTAGCACACTTATATATAATATGTATGAAGTATCACATAATTATGAACTTTCTAATTTCTTTTTCCTTTTATTTCTTTGTTTGACAACCCTCTTAACTGTTTCTACCACCACTACCTCCTCCAACATGGTGAAGGCCCTCTCATCAGCACACATATGTGGAATTGCATAATCATGTAGATTTGGTGCCATGCTTGAGTATACGTATGTTTAGCTATAGCCAGTTCAATACTTTGCTGTTTCACTTTCCCTGTTAATCACATCAAGAAGCATCAGCATGAATGTCCATTTTGTCCAAAAATCACTCATCACCATTGGAAATGGTACATTCCATTCAAAAATGTATTTCTTAGAACATCATATACATGATGCTATGACCATGGAGTCATGGGCCAAAGGACAACAATGACATCAATGTCTTAAATCCTACAAGACGGAGGTATCCTGATTTTTCCAAGGAAAGAAATGCCCTGCTATCAAGCCGCTGTTGGGCATCTATCTGGTCAAGCATTACGATAGTACCCTCTATCTCTCTCCATCTTCTTTACTTTGTTTCTTTCTTTTCTACCTTTTTTTTTTTTTCTTCCTTACTTCCTTTCTTTGATTCCTTTTTTTTTTTTCTTTCCTGTCATCCTTTCTTTTCTTCTCCCTTCCTTCCTTTCTTTGTTTTCTTTTCGGCTTCTTTCTTTCCTTCATTCCTTCCTTTTTTTTTCTCCCTTCCTTCTAAGTCTCCTTTCATTTTCATTCCCTTCATTACTTTTCTGTTTCCTTCTCCATTCCTTCATTTCTTTTCTGTTTCGTCCTTTTTCCTTCCTTTTATTCCCATTTCTTCTTCTTTTCCCAGATGGATGGATTTTAGAGTCCCACCCCTATCCCGGTACCAGTCCTATTTTCCACAAAATGGGACGGGATGGCCGGGACACCCGCTATCTATTCGGGATTTAAAATATTGATTGGCACTATATGAGTCAAATGCTGTAAATTCTCCTCCTTCTACCTATTCTTCTTGACCAAAAGTCATGGGACATGCATCTTAAAGGTCTGTACTCCCACTTTTGAGTGAGCTAACATTAAGTGCAGGATACAACTTAGCCACAAATTTCAATTCAATCATTTTTGCATCTCTCGATACTCACAAAACTGTTGATTTGATAAATCCTCGGGTAACATTCAGTACAAAACCCAGTCAGCTTTCCAATTACGAGTGTAACACCTTCAGGCAGCATCTCTGCCACGGCATTGTCCGCCACTACCACACCTCGCCAAGGTGAGGACATTAAGCACTACTATTCCCAACAAAATTCAAATGCTGAAGCAAAATTATTAAAAAAAAAAAAAAAAAAAAAGGAAAAAGAAACGACCAACAATGCTTACTATCTGTTTCATCATAATTCTTTGTTCTCGACACCACCATACTTTTTCCTCCTCTGTCCTGTCAGCGGTTTTCTCCCTCCTTAGCATGAATCCCTGCCAGATATGTCTCAAAGCCCAGCTGTGAACTTACACCACCATCCTTCTGTTTCATGCTATCCCAGGCCATTCCCAAACTCCCCGCTCATACGCAGCCTAAGAAAACTAAACTGAAAATGATAACATGTAATCTTTGATCTCTTTTTTCATATACCATCAATGATCCAATGTATCCCAGAACTGCTACTGCAAAACCTAGAACATTCCTTTGCCCAAGCTATGGATCACATTCGCAAAGATCAGCAGATGTGCCTTCTAACCAAAATCCAATTCACATCCAAAATTTGAAACTTACAAGGCTATCTAGTACTGTATCCTACCTAATACTGTATCCAATCTCACTCTCCCTAAATCCAAGAAACCTATTAAAAGAATTCATCTTTAGGTCTCTCAATCCTCTTATCAACAAAAAGGCTCTTCTGAATACCATTAGTACACTGCAGATTCGAATTATCCTCCATTACTAAAAAACTAACCAGATCAAGGGCCGCCCTGCATTACCCAGAACACATCTCAACGTAAAAATCACGTTCGAGATCTAAAGAGGAGTAATCTCTAGAACCAAACTCCAACCAAACAAAACGAGAGGCACCGTCGATCAAATCCTGGACCAAAGCAAAAACTTGAAGGGATAACGAAAAGAACATTGTCGTTTTTGCGAATCCTTGAAGAACGACGACTGACCTGTGCCTTTGGATCAATCCGGCGGCAGGGGAGCACGGGCAGCGACCGTCCGCGCAGCTGGTCGAGAGAGAGAGAGAGAGAGAGAGAGATGGGTTGGTGATCGATGGGGGGAGGACGGGAGTAGGAGTAGGAAAAAAGTGAAAAGATTTAGACCGAGAGCAGCCTTACGGCGATCTAGACGTGAAACCAAAACAGACCCAAACCATCGTTGGTGGGCGGGGTTCGTCTTTGGGTCCCTAGGGCGAGGTCTCTGTTATGCCTCTGCTCTCCACCGTATCTTCTTTGCATCTAACGTATACCCTATATAGTATCTTTTGGGCGGGGTTCGCCTTTGGGTCCCTAACGTATCTTCTTTGCATCTAACGTATACCTTATATAGCATCTTTTGTTTAAGATGAGATTTGATGCATTGCATAGGTAATATTATTATGATAATATGATTGTAAAAAAATATAATTATTTGATAAAATTATAAAAAATTTTATATTATGTGTTTGATATGTGTAATAATTGTTGTAAAATTATAAAAATTTTATATTGCAATATTTAGTATACAATTTAGATTACATGAAATATAAATTAATTTTTCTAAAATATTCTCATACTAACTTTTGATATTATTATTATTTTTTAAAGAAATAACTTAATTTTGAGATTAATCATTTTTCGTGATATCACCCATTATGTTTTCTTTTCTATTTTCACCAACTGAGATTATCCATAATTTATTTTGATGAAGATATTTTGGTTCTAACATTATGTTATTCCAAAATTGCAAGATTGTAAGATTATATATAATTACATAGCCACCTCCTTTTAGACAATCAAATTATCTCTTTTTGAGATAATACTGCATTACATGTAATGAAGCATTATCTGTGAAAGTAACGAAACAAACAATGTAATCTGTTTATCTGTTATAATTACATGTAATCCTGTTAGAATTACATGCTACTAAATGCCCTCTAAGGATCATTACTAACTTGCATAATTTACTATATTTTATTTTTGATTTTTCTCAATATTAAACTATTATAATAAATTTTTATTTCATTATTTGTGACTTTTAGTTTTCATAAAGGCTTTTTGTATTTAAATCAAATTGAATGGATTTCTCACTTTGTTGTACTTGGTAAAGTTTATGCCCCATACTTTATTTGTGCTTTCTTAGATTTATTTTCTTTTGTGGACAAAAGATATAAAAAAAAAAGATATGTTAGCAATGTATAGACATAAACAAGCAAATAAAAATTTCAAATATAAGAGTCCATGCCCATTTTTCATTTATTGATATCAAATTTCCTATTTTTGTTAGCATAATTTTACTCTTTATTTACTTTTATATTAGTTACTTTTAAATCTAAGTTTACTTTCATATTTTTAAATATACATCATGCATTGTATGTGCTAATAAATTTAAGTATGTGATATTATTTTACTCGTAATGGAGGGGCACACCCAAATATAATAGGCAAGTTCAAGTACTTGGATACACCATCCAAAATTCAAATATGGATTATTTAGTTCTTGAAATTAAGGGATGTGACCATCAAGATAAAGCACGATTTATCAAAAAATAAAAGAAAAAGAGATTTGTTAAGAAATTTTAGATCAAGTCTATATCTAATTCGACTTAAAGTAGCCTTCAATTAAAAACCGAGACAAACTTTTATTATGTTCAAGTTTAATTGCAACTCCTTCGCAGTTGAATATAAGTGTACTTATATTTAAGCTAAATTCAAATTATTGAAATAACCTTTTATCAGATTAATCAAAATATTATTTGATCCAACCGGTTAAAAACCAACTTATAGAGACCTATTGCAAACCCTATTAGAGGTTAGATCTTGATTTCATTCATGTTCTTGAACCAAATGTCATAGCTGAAAGAAACAGAGAAGTCCATAGGAAAGGAAAAAGAGGAAGAGAAACATAGTCCTAGTAACGTTTATTTCCTTTTTGAAATATTCAAATGTATGGTAAATCTGGAAAAGGCACATATTTAGAAATATATGAAAAATATAAATATAATAAAATAGAGATTCTAGATAGCATAGAAAAAAAAAAAAAGAGAGAAAGAATTGTTTAAAAAATCATATATGTTGCTGGTATGGATTTTTTTACAAAAAAACCATGAATGGGATCAATTACCTGACATTCTTTGGTGCACATAGAGAGAACAAAAATATTAGATTTTCACCCTAAAAGCTATTAATTAGAAGATTATTTGAATGCAAACTTTAAAGATTTTTTAATAACTGGAAGAAGAAAAAAAAAAGTACAACAACGTATTATTCTTAGAGTTCTTCCTAGCAATTTGATATAATCAAAACCCCTTGGATTAGTATTGGGACCCGTATTGGCCGGTAATCACTACAGTACGGTATTAATATATGTTGGGGGATACCCACCGACCGACCGACCGACTATCGGAGGGTCCGACCGGCTGGCGGCCCGACCGACCGACTATCGGAGGGCCCGACCTCGGGGCCGACCGACCGCTATCGGAGGGCCCGACCGGCTGGCGGCCCGACCGACTAACCGACGGCCCGACGAACGACTCTGACTGGCCGATCGTAAGTCGGGCGCAGGCCAACGGACGCCATCAGCGGCTAACCACGGCCATTCCACGGTCTATTCCCGACCGACTGAACCCAGAGGTCCGGTAGCCGACCCACTTGAAGCTCGCCGACCGCGGAGGAGTCCGACGCCACTCTGCTGGCCACCGACCTTGGGTCGGCCGACTCCACCAACCGCCGTACGGCCGCCAGACGTTGTCAGCTCTGACACGGACATGCGGCACAGTTACCTAGGGGCATTGTCCCGCCGAGAGCCGGGTCAACCCTGGTGATTAGACGGCTACACGGCGACATGATGTTTTCACGGCGGCTCTGACAGCCTACAGTGAGTTGACAGTTCCTCACTTGTCCGCGCCATTAATGACGGCGCCAACCCGTGCTCCACTATATATACCGGGGAAGGCAACAGTGCAAAGGATCGATCCGCCCGTCTCTCCCACATACGCAGGCTCGCTCCTCTCTCTTCTCCTCTCCTCTCAGAGCTCTCTGTCTGCATTTCACTGTTGCCCAGTCACCTCTCTGACTTGACCGTCGGAGGGTCCCCGCCGGAGCCGCCTCCGGTCAGTGCGGACTTCTTTTTGCAGGTGCACGCTTCCCGGCGATCGGCGACGAGGCGATTGGCCGCAACAGATTGGCGCGCCAGGTAGGGGACAGCATGACAAAGACAAGAGCTCAACGATCGAGAATCACTGGGTCGGCAAGGCGTCTTCCCGCCGGGAAGAGGCCTCTCCACCACACCGGCGGCGGAGCCTAGCTCTCCGCGCCCTGCAGTGACTACGGAGGCGCAGATTGCGGCCATTGTACGGCAGATGACCGTACTGACCGACGCAGTCAAAAGCCTCCAGCAACAACCGGCGGCCCGACCTATGCCTTCCAGGAGCAGCCGCCGACGGTCGCGCCGACCCCTGCGCCTCCAGGCGAGCACTCCCAACAGCGCTCCCACGGGGAGGAGGAGGGTCGACCTCGGCGCGACGACCGACGGTCCAGCGGCCCTCTCCTTCCCCGTTGGAACGGGCGAGGAAGGAAAAGCGGCCGCGCACACCGTCGGCCTCTCCTTCAGAGTCTTCCGGAGGCTCCACTCCTGGGGTCTCCCAGCATCGACGAGCGGACGACTACGAGCGACGGTTCGAGGAGATCGACCGCCGACTCGCCCAACTGCAAATGGACGGCCAGAAGTCTTCAAACGACGTCGACTTCCAGACCGCCCAGCCTCTCTCTCGACTGTCCTCGATGAGCCGATTCCCAGTCGGTTCAAAATGCCGAACGTGGAGCCATACGACGGCTCCACCGACCCAGTCGACCACCTCGAGAGCTACAAAGCTCTCATGACGATTCAAGGGGCAACCGACGCTCTTTTTGCATCGGCTTCCCCGCACACTTCGCAAGGCTGCCAGGGCTTGGTACTCCGGTCTTCGATCGGCAGTATCCATTCCTTCGCGCAGCTCGAGCACTCGTTCGTGGCCCATTTCAGCACCAGCCGAAAGCCGCCGCGAACGTCGGATAGCCTTTTCTCCTCAAGCAGGGGGAAAACGAGGCGCTCCGACACTTCGTGGCGCGATTCAACGCGGCCACGCTCGAGGTCCGGGACCTCAACGAAGACATGGCGTTTCAGCCATGAAGGGGCTGAGGTCGTCCCGATTTACTTATTCTCTGGACAAGACCCTCCCCCGAACATACGCCGAGCTACTGGAGCGCGCATACAATATATGCGCGCGGACGAAGGAGCGTCCGACCGACGCCTGGTCGAGCCCAAGGGTCCGAAGGAGAAGCGAAGAAAAGGTCGGAACCCGCCGAACCAAGCAGGCCCCCGGCCAGTAGTCGGCTTTCTCCACCCCGACAGATCCAAAATCACCCGCCGACAGACTCCGAGGTCGGTGCGTCCCAGGTATGACTCCTACACTCCTCTCTCCGCTCCCCGTGCGCAGATCTTGATGGAGATCGAAGGGAAGAATACCTGCGACGGCCTCCGCCTTGAAGGCAAAGGGCCTCGACCATCGGAAGTACTGCCGGTTCCATCGGAGCCACGGCCACGACACCGAGCGATGCATCCAGTTGAAGGATGAGATCGAAAATCTCATCCGCCGAGGGTATCTCGGCAAGTTCCGAAAGGGTCCGCCGACCCGACCGATGCCGATCGACGCCCCCAGCGACTGAAGAGGCACCGACTAACCAGCCGACGGCTGGAGTCATCAATATGATCTCCAAGCGGCTGGGATCCGGGGACGTCTACAGGGGGAGCCGACGAAAAAGCCACGCCCGGACGACGTATTACCTTCTCGGAAGACGACGTTCGGGGCATCCAGACTCCCCACGACGACGCTGTTGTTGTGTCGGCGACAATAGCCAATTATGATGTAAAACGAATTTTTGTTGATAATGGAAGTTCGACAAATGTTTTGTTTTACTCGACCTTCTCCCGAATGCGACTACCGACTGATCGACTTAGTAGGGTTTCCACGCCCTTGATCGGCTTTGCCGGAGACACCGTCACGACAGAAGGAAATCACCCTGCCCGTGACGGTCGGTACCGAACCACGGCAAAGAACGGCCTCCCTCATTTTCGCGGTCGTCCAAGTTCCTTCGGCCTACAACGCCATACTCGGGCGACCCGGACTGAATGCCTCAGGGCGATCGTCTCGACGTACCATCTCCTTGTTCGATTCCCGACCAAAAACGGAGTCGGGGAGATGCGCGGAGATCAACAGCTCGCCCACGATGCTTTCAAATCTCCGCCCAAAGCGACGAGACAAAGGATCCCCTGACAATGACAAACTGGATCAACGGGAGGAGGAAGAGCGGGGTTCGCCGGCCGAGCAGCTCGAGGCGATCCCGGTAGGAGAAAATCCCGACAGAAAAGTTTGGATCGGGTCTCAATTGCCCGACGCCGAACGCCACCGACTGGCGGAGTTGCTGACGGCCAACGCCGACGTATTCGCATGGTCGGCAGCAGATATGTCGGGCATCCCTCCGGAAACAATGACTCACCGACTCAACATCGACCCGACAATGAAGCCGGTGAGGCAGAAGAAAAGTCCTTCGCCCCAGAAGGCAGAAGGCCATTGACGAAGAAGTGGACAAACTGCTCGAGGCGGGCTTCATTCGGGAATCCACGTATCCCGATTGGCTCGCCAATGTCGTCATGGTCAAGAAAGCCAACGGAAATGGAGGATCTGCATCGACTATACCGACCTCAACCGAGCATGCCCGAAGGATAGCTTTCCACTCCGAAGATCGACCAGCTGGTGGATGCGACGTCCGGATTTCGACTGCTCAGCTTCATGGACGCCTTCGCCGGGTACAATCAGATCCGGATGGCGCCTGAAGACGAGGAGCACACCGCGTTCGTGACCCCCAAGGGCCTCTACTGTTATCGGGTGATGCCCTTTGGATTGAAGAATGCCGGCGCCACCTACCAGCGACTCGTCAACAAGGTCTTCAAAGACCAGATCGGGCGTAACATGGAGGTGTACGTGGACGACATGCTGGTAAAGAGCACGCAGATCCCGGACCATGTTCAGGATCTCGAGGAGACCTTCCGCACCCTTCGACGACACCGAATGAAGCTCAATCCGACCAAATGCGCCTTCGGGGTGACCTCGGGGAAGTTCCTCGGATTCCTCGTTTCTCAGAGAGGGATCGAGGCCAACCCTGAGAAATAAAGGCGATCCTCGACATGCGTCATCCGAACACCAAGAAGGAGGTCCAACAACTGAACGGGAGAATCGTCGCTCTTAGCCGATTCATTTCCCGATCAGCTGAAAGGTGCCTCCCGTTCTTCAAAACCCTGCGCCAGGCGAACGGTTTCTCTTGGTCGGATGAATGCGAACAGGCCTTTGAAGACCTGAAGAGGTACTTGGCTTCCCCGCCGCTGCTCGTAAAGCCGCAGATCGGGGAGACCTTGTATCTCTACTTGGCCACATCTTCTGAGGCGATCAGTTCGGTGCTCGTTCGGGAAAACGAGTGCCGAACCCATCAGCCCATCTACTACATCAGCAAAGTGCTCCACGGCGCCGAAGCCAGATACTCGGAGACGGAAAAGATGGTCTTCGCCCTGACCGTCTCCGCGCAACGCTCCGACCATACTTCCAGGCCCACGCCATCGTGGTACTCACCAACCAGCCCCTGAGGGCCGTACTGCGCCGACCCGACACATCCGGACGCTCGCTAAGTGGGCAATGAAGCTTAGCGAGTTCGACATTCAGTACCGACCAAGGCCTGCCTTGAAGGCTCAGGTCTTGGCCGACTTCATCGCCGAATGCCCGACGACCGACCAGAGGTCGGGAGCTGAAGGCCCGGGACGAGATTCGGTCTCTGAGCGGACCCGATCTCCACCTGGGTACTTCACATCGACGGAGCCTCCAACGCTCAGGGAAGCGGGGCCGGGCTCCTGCTCACGAATTCGGATGGGTAGTCACCGAATACGCCCTCCGGTTCGACTTCAAGGCCTCCAACAATCAAGCCGAATACGAGGCACTCCTCGCGGGCTTGAGGATGGCGAAGGAATTGGGCGTCGACAGCCTCGGGCATTCTCCGACTCTCAGCTGATCGTGGGGCAGGTCAAGGGCGACTTCGAGGCGCGAGATCCGACCATGATCAAGTATCTTCAGAAGGTAAAGGATCTCGTGGCCCGCTTCGTGCATTTCGAGATCTCCCACGTCCCCAGGACGGAGAACGCCCGTGCCGACGCTCTCTCCAGTTGGCAACGTCGGCCTATGATTCTTTGGGTCGGACGTTTGTCGAAAACCTCCAACAACCGAGCATCGATCGGGTCGAAGAAGTGCAGCAGCTAACGTCTGAACCAAGTTGGATGGACCCGATCGTCCGGTACCTGTCCGACGGGACCAGTCCCGAAGATCCCGCGGAGGCCAAGCGACTTCGATGGTCGGCGTCACAATATGTGATCATGGACGGCCGACTCTACAAGAGGTCGTTCTCCCTCCCTCTGCTCAGGTGCTTGGGACCGACCGACGCTGACTACGCTCTCCGAGAGGTTCACGAAGGAATTTGTGGGAATCACTTGGGGGGCAAGTCCTTAGCCTTCAAGGTCTTGCGACAGGGCTACTACTGGCCGACCATGAGGAAGGATGCGGCGGAGTTGGTCCGAAGGTGCGAGCCATGCCAGAAGTATGCCAATATTCAGCACCAACCGGCCAGCCAAATCGCTCCCATTGTCGCTCCATGGCCCTTCGCTCAGTGGGGAGTCGATATTCTCGGCCCTTCCCACCGGCGTCGGGCCAAAGGAAGTTCATCGTTGTCGCCATCGACTACTTCACGAAGTGGGTCGAGGCCGAGCCCTTGGCGCAGATCACCGAGCGGAAGATGGAGGACTTCGTCCAAAAGTCCATCATCTTCAGGTTCGGATTGCCGCACACCATCATCACCGACAACGGACGGCAATTCGACAACCAAGACTTCAAGGACTTCTGCGCCAGGTTCCACATCCGTCATCGACTAACTTCAGTCGGGCACCCACAGTCCAATGGTGAGGTTGAGGTGACGAACCGAACCTTGCTCCATGGACTCAAGACCCGACTGAACGAAGCCAAGGGCCTCTGGGTCGACGAGCTGGGCTCCGTCCTGTGGGCTTACCGAACGACCCCCCGCGTCCCAACCGGAGAGTCGCCGTTCAGTTTGGCCTACGGGACAGAAGCCGTGATCCCGCTCGAGATCGGCCTGCCATCTTCAAGGGTCGAGCAGTACCGCGAGCCGGACAACTCCGAAAGCCGGAGAGCCGACCTAGATCTTCTCCCCGAACTGCGAGATGAGGCTCAAATTCGAATGGCCTCCTACCGACAGAGGGTTGCCCGGTACTACAACGCCAAGGTCAGACTAAAGCTCTTTAAACCTGGCGACCTAGTCTTGAGGAAGGCGGAGGTGTCGAAGCCCTTGGACCAAGGGAAGTTGGCTCCCAACTGGGAAGGACCCTACAAGTTGCTGACACCTTCGGGCCGAGGGCTTACCGGCTGGAGACCCTTGAGGGGAAGCCCATTCCCCGGACTTGGAACGCCGACAACTTGAAGCTGTATTACCAGTGAATTCTGTAATTCAATCGTTGGAATACAAGTTCGGTTTGAAAAATCGGAGTTCTAACCCTTCGACTACTGATCGGCGCTCAGCCCCGACGCATCGACGCGGACCTGGCACCGACGACACTTCGGCCCCTTACACGGACCGATGCATCTACGATGACGGGAGTTTATACTCCTTCTACGGTCGAATTTTCGGGCATATCCATCGGCCGACTGATCGATCGGGCCCCGACCGAAGAAAGGCTAAAAGCCCACGCGGCTGTTGCCGCGACATTCCGACCAGGCTACGGCCGGTCGAGGGATATTCGGCTTACCACCGTCTATCACATGACGCGACTTAGTCGCACCCACTACTCGCCGACCGACCTACGGCCGGCTGAACGACACTCGGCTTGCCACCGTCTGTCAAAAGACGCGAAACCCGACTTACTATCATGCCCCCGACACTGCGCCGGATGATGACCGGCTAAGTGCATCTACGGAGGTCCGGCCGCCGAACCTTCCTAGGTTCGGTCGGCTCCCTACTTGACAGATGCGCCCGAACGGCGACTACAATTTTCGGAAACCGACCTAAAGTCGGGACACAAGCTACTTCGGAGCTATGCAAGCCGGTTAAGTCCTACCGACTTACCCGAGTTGGCGACTTCTCTAAGTTGGCGACTAGGGTTCGACATTACAGCGATAAGAAACATTGCAAACAAGAAGCAAAAGAGAAGACAATTTCACTCATTGATCAAAAAACATTACAAAGTCGGGCCGAAGCCCGATTACATGTATTTTCAAAAAAGACAAAATAAAGATGGTCGGCGGCGCCGATCACCCGTCCTGATCGATCTCTTCGACCGACGGAGGATCAGGGATGATCGGCGTCTCGGCCATAAGCAACGATTGATCGGCTGCCGAGAGATGAGCTTCGGTCGATAAAGGAACTTCGCCGGCACCTGCTCCGGGACGGCTTCCTCCACCACGATGACGCCTCCCGACGGATGGTCGGCCATCTCTTCCGTTCCTTCTTCTTCGGCTCCTTCCTCGGCGAACAGCGGGACGACTCGGCTGACGTCCACCTCCGGGTACAAGGCATGGACGGCATCCCGACCATCCTCGAACCCGACCCGGTAGGAGGCGAAGCCCGATTCGAGCATCTCCTCCTTGTACCGGTCGGAGGCCCGGAAGTCCTCAACCGCACGATCGGCCGACTCCCTCGCCGACCGTGCCTCGTCCTCAGTGTGGGCCAGCTCCTCCTTCGCCAACTCCGCCTCGGCCCTGGCAATTTCGGCGTCGATTTGGGCGATGGACAAGTCCTCTTCGGTTTCCGCGAGCTTCCCCAGGCTGACCCGAAGTTGCTCGCGTTCCCCTTGGAGTTCGGAGGTGGCACTGTCCCGTTCGCGTCGAAGACGACGCACTACCCGACCTTTGTGCTTGGCCTCCTTCTTGGCCGACTTTAGTTCGGCCATGAGCCGGGAGACCTCGTCCGTCAACTTGGCCTCCCGGTCGACCGACTCCTGCAGTTGGTCGACCAGCCTCCCTCTCTCGGCCTCGGCCGCTGCCGACCTTTCCTTGAAGGCTGCCCGAACGTCGCCGAACCTTCGGTATCCGGCCTCCAGCTCGGACATGGTGAAGATCAACTGCCGACAGAAAGAAGCTTTGTCAGAATTATGTGGCAAACGAAAATTCTTCTAAAGAAAAGGTGACGCGAAGCTTACCTCCACCATCGACGGGTAGAACCGCGACAGCATTTCGGTCACTTGCCGAGACCGCAACGACTGAACGTCGGTGGGAGGAAATCCCCTGGCACAACCTCCTCGCAAGGTTGTGGTCGGCCAAGGCCGACGCACCCTCGGGTAGTATGCGCTGGGGGGCATTGACCTCTCCTCCTCCGAGGGCTCCATCGGGGCTTTCCCCCGATCAGCTGCCCCGACCGACGGGGCTGGCAGCGATGGGACGCTGGAGTTCGACCCGGCGCCCCCCGTTGCGCCGGCGGACGCCTCCGGACGATGTTCGGCTTCCCGAACGTCATCCGGCTCCCCCGCGGCGGCGAAACCGCCGACACCCCTTCGGCCACTTCCTCGGTCGGCCTCTCCTCGACTCGGACAGTCGGAGCCGCAGGGCTATGATTGGCTCCGACCCCTCGGTCGCCGACGCTTCCACGGTCGGCGAACTGGGCTGTCTCTTGGAAGGGCGCGAAGGGCCAGCCCCCGACGCTGGCCTCTTCCTCGCGGCGGCAAATGACGAATTTCGGCGTCGGTCGGCCTCATCCTCGGCGGTGTCCCTGCAAAACCGACCAATGTCAAAGGCCGGACCAGAACTACCCTAAAGCCGAATAAAAAGAAAACTGGGGAATCGGCGATACCTATTCGGGGGACCAGACTCAGGCCGCATCATAGAGAGCTTGCTCGGTAACAAGCTCCCTCTGCTTCGGGACCGACATATCTTTGAGTCGGTGGAAGTCCTCCCGGTCGTCCACGTCGACCCGACTGTTGTCGTTGGCCTCAGTTCGGGGTACACCCCAGCGAGAAGGAAAGCCCCAAGAGGAGGAAGAGGAAACAAAGAAAAACTGGTTCTTCCATCCATGAATGGACGATGGAAGACCGGTTATGAAGGCAAGACCCTTCCGGGGATTGAAGAGCCACCACCCTCGGGCTTTAGGGTGGGGTCGGAGCACAAAGAAGGCCCGGAAGAGGGAAACGCGAGGGTTGGTCGGCAAGAGCTGACACAACAGCGCAAAGAAATGATTAGCGGACAGAGTTCGGCGCCAGTTGCGCCGGACAGAGTCCGTAGTAATCAAGTAGATTCCGGACGAACTCCGGAATCGGAAGTCGAAGACCCGCACGAAGGTCCTCAACATACAGCGCCAGGTCGCCGGGCGGAGGGTGGTTGACCCGACCGCCGGCCCCTGGAGCATAGAGCCGAAACTGCTCCGGGATGCGATATGCTCCCGAAGCTGATCGACGTTCGGCCCCGAAAGCGAGGAGGCCTCATCTTCCGGAGCCGATCGGGTGTCGTCGGTCGGGTTCCCCGACCGAGCTCCCTGAGTCGGTTTCCTGGTCATTATGCAGGAACCGAAAGAAGGAAAGAAGAGAAGAAAGCAAGAAGGGAAGGAGGACCACGAACCCGATGGACCCTCCGGAGTAGAGAAAGCTCTGCCCGCGACGACCGAGAAATCGCCCGGACAGAGTTTCCCCAGCAAATGGCAAATGTGGGTCAGGGTCCGGGAGGTCCTATATATATAGGGCCGACCGACGGCCGAGATGCTCCCGCGCCGACCAAGCCCTCCAGATGCGCGACGCGTGGCGCCTGCCGATTGGCTAAAGATTCGGCGCGCATCGCCCCGGGACGCCCGCACCGCCCGCATTAAATGCCGGAGCGGGCGCCGGCCAACCACCTTGACACGCGGCGCGCGGGGTTGGCTCCGCAGTCGGCCGCCCGCGCCGGTCCGCGTTCCCGATGGGACGCCTCACCCACGATCGCGCCGAATAATCCGATCGACTGACGCCGTATCGTCCGGCACCCGATCTTCTGACACCGACGTGACGGCTGGCGACGACAAGACGCGGTGTCCGGCACCGGACGCCGGCGCGACTTCTGGCATCGACTAGACGTTCGGATCTCTCGGGGTTCGTGAGGTGTCAGACAACGGATCAGCCGGCGGTACGGTCGGATCTGCACATGCGACAAATCCACTCCCAGTCGTCCGGTCCTGCTACCCGAATGTAGGCACGGCCAGCTCTCCACCCGACTTAGGAGTGGAGGGGGCAACTGTTGGGGGATACCGACCGACCGACCGACCGACTATCGGAGGGACCGACCTCGGGGCCCCGACCGACCGACCGACCATCGGAGGGCCCGACCGGCTAGCGGCCCGACCGACTAACCGACGGCCCGACGAACGACTCCGACTGGCCGATCGTAAGTCGGCGGCAGGCCAACGGACGCCATCAGCGGCTAACCACGGCCGTCCCACGGTCTATTCCCGACCGACTGAACCCAGAGGTCCGGTCGCCGACCCACTTGAAGCTCGCCGACCGCGGAGGAGCCCGACGCCACTCTGATGGCCACCGACCTTGGGTCGGCCGACTCCACCAACCGCCGTACGGCCGCCAGACGTTGTCAGCTCTGACACGGACACGCGGCACAGTTACCTAGGGGTATTGTCCCGCCGAGAGCCGGGTCAACCCTGGTGATTAGACGGCTACACGGCGACATGATGTTTTCACGGCGGCTCTGACAGCCTACAGTGAGTTGACAGTTCCTCACTTGTCCGCGCCATTAATGACGGCGCCATACCGCGCTCCACTATATATACCGGGGAAGGCAACAGTGCAAAAGGTCGATCCGCCCGTCTCTCCCACATACGCAGGCTCGCTCCTCTCTCTTTCTCCCTCTCAGAGCTCTCTGTCTGCATTTTACTGTTGCCCAATCACCTCTCTGACTTGACCATCGGAGGGTCCCCGCCGGAGCCACCTCCGGTCAGTGCGGACTTCCTTTTGCAGGTGCACGCTCCCCGACGATCGGACGACGAGGCGATTGGCCGCAACAGTCACCAACAGCTCCCCTGCTAATTCTCAGCGCCTCCTGTACCCTCCTACATGGCTGCCTTCCATTGTGTACTCTTTCTGTTCCCTTTTCATGCTTTCCATGTCAAACGACATCCCCTAACAAGGCTGACCCACCTAGCATCACCGTCCGTTATCAAACTTCTCAATGCTTAAAAGCTTAACTTCAGCAATGCGTAAAAGCTTAGGCGAAAAGGGATTAAACAAATAAAGATATAATTCCCGTTAATATCCAACTTTCCGATTGTTCACCACCAGAGAAGAGTTAGCTGACCTTTGGATCTCAGACTGATAGTTTAAATGCAAAGATATACTTGTAAGACAAGCTTTTGTGGTTGGTGACCATGCTTATGCCAATTTCTTTTTTTTCCCCCCCCTTTTTTTGAAGTTTGAAGCACACTCATATGAAAAAAGAGGACTTTACAAGTGATGCTTTAATGTGTGAAATCCATCTCAATGTCTCAATTTTGCACATAGAGGGCAAGCAAAAGTTATCATCACGATTTAAAAGTTCAAACAACGTTCTACAAAGAAATCTAAAAAGAAAAAGAAAAAAGAGTTCAAACGGCATAACAAGGTGATAAGAAATGACCAGCAAACACGACCGTAAATATACAAGATAAAGTTTATCCGTCTCAAGACGAGACAAAATCAAATTTTCTCACACAGTATGGTACCAACAAATCAAATAAAACAAACAACATTCCAACTGCTATGACTATTCCATGAACCAAGCCAAAATCCAAGGAGACCGACCTTACAATCTACGATATTGATGACATGGATAAGAAGAGAAAGAGCCTACTCTTCTTTCCTTTGAAAAAAAAAAAAAAAAAATAAAGCCTTTTTCACTCCACCAATGGCTGGCAAAATTCACACACGACTCGAGAAAATACTGCCATATTACGAGGAAAGCCACAGCTCAACATAGCAATCCTACATGACTTAGGACTCAAAAACTGCCTGGAAATGACTCACCCACCCTGGAACTCAGAAGCACTTCCGATGCACGATTGCAGGACCACATTCGTCATACTCTTCCTTCGAAATCCACATCTGTGAATTTTAACACAAAGTCAGGTAATGACCGAGCTGCTAGTCAGACATCAGCAGCAATTACTTAACATAAAAAATCTGTAATTGCTTAACATAAAAAATCTGTAATCGGAACTTTATTATCGAAAGAAAAGTAGATGGGTGATGCATCTGAAGTTCTCGTGTTTATTGAGACAACTACCACGCTTAATATAATGACCCTATGAAAGGAAGCTGCTAATAAGCATCTTACCTGCTGGAAGGTGCTGAGGGATGCAAGGATGGAACCACCAATCCAAACGGAATACTTCCGTTCAGGTGGGGCAACAACTTTGATCTTCATGCTGCTTGGAGCAAGGGCCGAGATTTCCTTGCTCATCCGATCAGCAATACCAGGGAACATGGTGGATCCACCACTGAGCACGATGTTACCATACAAGTCCTTCCTGATATCCACATCGCACTTCATGATGGAATTGTAGGTGGTTTCATGGATACCCGCAGCTTCCATACCAATCAGGGATGGCTGGAAGAGAACCTCAGGGCACCTGAACCTCTCTGCCCCGATGGTGATGACCTGCCCATCCGGCAGCTCATAACTCTTTTCCACACTGGAGCTGCTCTTGGCAGTCTCTAACTCCTGCTCATAATCGAGGGCAACATAACCAAGCTTCTCCTTTATGTCCCTAACAATTTCACGTTCTGCAGTAGTGGTGAAAGAATAGCCTCTCTCGGTAAGTATCTTCATCAAAGCATCAGTGAGATCGCGGCCAGCAAGATCCAAACGAAGGATGGCATGAGGAAGGGCAAATCCCTCATAAATTGGGACTGTGTGTGTCACACCATCACCAGAGTCGAGCACGATACCTGTTTAGAAGAGTGTAACCAATTCAGTTAGCATGCATATGGATATAAAGGATTCGATTCAGACCAAACTCATGCTGTTGCATACCAGTTGTACGACCACTGGCGTATAGTGAAAGAACGGCTTGAATTGCAACATACATGGCCGGTACATTGAATGTTTCAAACATGATTTGCGTCATCTTCTCTCTGTTCGCCTTGGGGTTGAGAGGGGCTTCAGTGAGAAGCACAGGGTGCTCCTCAGGGGCAACACGGAGCTCATTGTAGAAAGTGTGATGCCAGATCTTCTCCATGTCATCCCAGTTAGTAACAATACCATGCTCAATGGGGTATTTCAAGGTGAGGATACCTCTTTTAGACTGGGCCTCATCACCAACATATGCATCCTTTTGGCCCATGCCAACCATGACACCAGTGTGACGAGGTCGGCCTACAATGCTGGGAAATACTGCCCTAGGTGCATCATCACCAGCAAATCCAGCCTGTGACATAGGACAGTCAACAAACATAAACATCGTCAATCAGAGATTGTCGAAAACAAGTGCTGCGGACTTTAGCAGATATATGCGATATCTGACCTTGACCATTCCGGTACCATTGTCACATACAAGAGGTTGGATATCCTCGGCCTCAGCCATTTTCTAAAGTTCTGCCAATAAAAGAAAAGCAGGTCATTTATCTTAAACAGTAGCCCTGCTCATGATAACTAACATCTTCAGTTTCAACTTTTAAACTCTCGATTTCTGCAACAAAGATTCTAGCAGTGCTGTGAATCATCGCAAAGACAGGAGTGGTGGCAAAATTCGTAATTCTAGTTGTTATGAATGCTCCAGAATGCATATATAACTATGTTAAAAAGGGATTTCTATTTTCCCTGATAAAGATGATAAAACTGACATCTTTTTGCAGTCTCATGGTTTCAAGTGCTGGGCTTACCAGATCAGTGCCAGCACACACCAGCATGGCACCTGTTTAACTCTTTCTTCAATTTTTACTTAAGAGGGTTCATATTTATAATTCCTCCATCCTTTCCTTTTTTAAATTTCAGTGAACTGCGGCGTGGGTGCTGCCATGCGCATACCATGCCAGCAGGCGAGCAGTACATCTATTGGCACCAATACCTAAAATCTTCTAAAGCATTACAAAATTTGGTCCTTATTTTTCATTTAGTAATCAGTGTTCTTTCATATTACTAGGCATGGGAAACCCAGTGGAAGCGATTACGAGACGAAAAAACTCAAAACACATCAAAAATGGCCGCTTTGCATTTAGTTTGACATGGTATAGGGCAAGAACAAGAAAGCTATCAGTTTTTGATGGACTAACGTTCGTTCTATCCATCACCTGTCCATTATAACTATTAAGTCAGGAGATTCTATGAGCCACTAAAATTATATTCTTTTTTTAGAAAAAAAAAATGAAAGAAAAACCTTGGCAAAATAAACCAAACAACAAGAATGTAAAACTTTCCTTAACTAAGAAAGCACGACGCAGAAAGAATTCACTGATTACCAAGTCAGCTGTTGCATATTTCTTCACAATAAAATTGCTAGAAAAAAGTTAGGAGGAAAAACCATAATTACAGTCCAAAGGTGGGAAATCGTAACTATCTAACATAATAGCTTAGTGTATCAATGAAAAATTTCACACGCATGCATAAAAGAAGATAAGTTACTGCCAGATCAAGCCACCAAAACATCCAACATATCATCAAAGCATGTAAAATTGAAAACAACAAGAAAAGATTAAAAAAGAATCTAAAAATATCAAAAACCTCTTCCCTACGCTGATCAGGACATCAAAATATATCATGCTCTACTTGCAACGAAAAATCTTATAGATCTAACTTCCAATCACCCTAAACGAGAAAAAAAGCTAAAGAAATCCTGGATCCAATCATACACCCCAAAAACAAACAGAATCCCCCACTCTAGAGCCCAAAAGGACAACAAAGCCAGAAGCTCCTCTTAGACCCCGACAAACCATCATACTGTGGTCCACAATTCACAGATCTCCCAACAGAACCCGCACCATGATCGCCGATCACCGACCAAACCCTCAAAATCGACAGATCAACTCAAATCCACGCATACAATCAGGAGATCGGGATCACAAAGACATCAAGAAGAAGTGGAAAAGCTTCTTACCCTTCTTCGAGTAAAAGAGACGAACAGATCGAGGCCGGGCTTCCCTTCCGCTTCCTCCGCTTTCGAAACACGGAGAAGAGAGGAGAGACTTCAGAGAACCAGAGCACGGAGGCGAAAGAGAGGAATAGCGGTAGAAGAGAGGAAAAGGTCTGATGTATAGTGGGCTACTTCAAGTTTGAAAATAGATGCGCCCATCGTCCGCCTGACAGGTGGATTTAATATTGTTGAAGCCACTGTGTTTAGCGGCAGCTGGAGTGATGGTGCGTACGTGGCGAACAATGATGGCGCTGATGATGGTTTTTTCCGTGTTTGGTGTGATGGGCGGAGGAGATGAAGCGGTCATCGAGGGGGAAGGAATCATTCGTACCACGAGGGAGGAAAAGCGGCAGGGAATGACCTGGACCGTTGAAGGTAGACCGTCGGATGGTCCGAGTTCCACATTAGCCGTCGGATGAAAACTTTCGGTGGTTGTCGGAACTCGGAACACGTCAGCATGGGGGAGAAAGGCATGCTGGTCGGCATCAGCAGGCGTGCCCTCACGCCAACCAACAACCGCTGGCGGCCCGGAGGAGTTCGGCTCCGCTCGGCTCGGTTCAGCCGGCGCCGAAAATGTTTAGATGTTTCGAGTCCCCCAGGAGCAGTTTTTTTTTTTTTTTTTGATGATGTAACTCTAAATTCCTGATTTTTTTTAATTACTGTTTTTAGTAATCCACCTAGTTAAGTTTACATGTTTAGAGAATACAAGGAGGCTTGTCAATCGGATTGATCAGCCTGAGCACGGTTTGAGCTAGGGTTAGAAATGACTCAAGCTAGTCCAAAATTTATTGGGCCGAGTTGTCTATGGATCGGGAAACAAACTAGGCCCGAACAGTATCAAGTCATGTTTGGGCTTAAATATAATTTTTTTTTTTTTTTAAGATCAAGCTCGAATATACCTTTGATTTGGTCTTGAGTCAACCCGGGTTAGTCTTACCCAAGTACTTAGGTTTAGTATATTCATCAGATTTAAAACTTAAGGGCTAAAGCTTAAGTTAGGCTTAAGTTGATTTCATTCAGTTGAGATGGTCTGACCAATATAATTGGAAATGATTTTTCTTCTATTAAAGAGTTAATAAAATTTCAAATCAAAATATCTGTCCATAAGCTTGGGGGCTGGAGCCTAGGGTTCTCAATTTTTTTTCTCCATCTCCGGCACTAGTCAACTACTCCAAAGTCCAATCTAATAGTCTCTTATCACCATTCATCAGTCGCTGATCATCGATGTGCTCTAAAGATTGTCTGTCATCACTTCATCGGTTACTGGTCATCAATCTTAAGCCATCATTTCCTAAGATACTATGATTTCTCTCCAGTCCTCTCAATCTCTTTCATCTTCATTTTGATCATGATTGGCCCCTCACCTCCACTCGGCTCAAGGCCCATCCTAACTGCCCCCTTTGCTACTTTGTCTGTCGTTGCAAGGTCTCCATCAAGAACACCACCCTCTTCAAGTACTCCACCAGCTTCATATTCTTATTCCCCCTTCTGACGAGAAGATTTGTGAAAATATCTTAAGCTCTTCATCAAGATGTAGCTCGGTGACAATAGTAGCCACCATGGCTCCTCAAGATTTAGCACCAGAAGTAGCTTTTGGAAGATGGAATGGAAGAAGGAGAAGCCAAATTTGTCGATTTTGGAAGAAACGAATGATGGCGGCGGATGGTTCTACCACAACTTCAAGCATTGAATTATAGTATAGGATGTGGTGTGCAAGAGTAGATGGAGTAACGTGAATTCCTTACATTTCATCTTTTTGAACACGACATGCTGAGCTTGGCTTAGAGTGAGAGATTTTTGGGTCTAGATTCGAATGTGAATTCCAATTTCAAATCGAATCCAAATGAGAAGCATTCCATGAACCAGAGCATATTGAAGATTAAGGAGAAGATAGAGAAGAAGAGGTTGCTAGAGAGTATGCGAGCTTAATGAATCAGGGCTAGCCCAATTGAATTCGAACTATATTAAGGCTTGAGTTTTTTAAAAAATTCAGACTTAAGCTAGACCCAAAGCTCGAAAATATATTTCAGGTTGGGCTCTGATAGGACATAACTCCGCCCAGTTCCAGTCCTAGTTTGAGCAAAGCTTGAATGTATGTATATTTATATATACATATTAATATCACAAATGTTGCAAATTATTTATATAACCATTGTAATTTATTAGTTCTTATATCTAATAAAATATTGATGTGGACTTGAACCAATAGAAATCAAGTTTTAATTAAGCTATAATTTTAAGTTCAAACTACACTTAGTTTAATATCAAATTGTTTTTAATGCAAATTAGGCTTATTAATCTGATTCGTAAGCCTCTTGTCCAACATGGATCCAAATTGAGCTAGAATTGAGCTCAAAATGATGGTAATATCAAGTTTGATCTAAGAGCTGTCAAACTAAGCTTGATTGGACCAAAGCAACACAAAGAGTCCCTATCTGTTATAAAATTAACTATTTTCTATAAAATCTGGATGGAAGAATCACCTTCAAAAATCTTAATATATATATATATATATATTTTGGCAACAGAAATGCAATGCATGTGATAGAAAAGCTCGGATGATTATGATTTCATCTGTGAACTATTTTACCCTATATCTAGGCTATAATTACTTTATATCTGGGTATATACGGGCTGTAGAACCCAGTTTGTTTATCATATAAGGTGTGACACCATCAATTGTTTTAAACCAGTAAAATCTTACGGTTGAACATCTTCTGTCAAATACTGAGCGACATAGGTGGACCTGGACAACAATTCCGTTCAAGTCCATGTATGTGAAATCTCATATTGGAACGGCTTTTGGGGCCTGGGTTCCATAGCAATCTGAACTGCATGTGCTAAACACCAAATTTAAATGAGGTTTCTTGCTTATGCTTCTCCATTCAGTTATATACCCATATATTATACATCAAAATTAATATTAATATGGTTTGAATTTGAATATCTTTTATGGACTCGAACTATGATCCAATCTGAAAAGCCGCGTTGCGACCTGAATGAAATATTTAGGAAGCCTGTGATGGTAGCGGAGGCATGGGGGATGGAGCCCACCACTGACCTCATTGGGGGTGCGGAGGGCAACACCCCCACAGTACGGATCAATATAATATTGTACTTTCTGCCAATCTCGACAGTTTTGTGAGAGAGTTTGGGAAATCAAATTGCGGCTAGGGTTTGGAGAGTTCTTGAGTGATTGTATCTCTCTTTTCATCATAGTGGAATTTTTCTCTCGTGTCTTGTCCGTGACATAGGCTTTTCAGCCGAACCACGTAAATCCTGTGTTTGTTTTTTCTTCTCTTCTCTATTTTGTATGATTCTATGAATCTGTGTGTACTCTATATTTGTGCTTGCTGTAACAATTAACTAACAAACATTTTTGGGTTTCTTACGGCTCTGAGTGAGGAGCTGAGATAAGTAATTCAGCAGCTCAAGATAGCAATAGGAGAAGTCTCAAAGGTTAATGGCGATACGTTCAACAGAGAAATTCAGCAGTTGGTGCCACCATATATGTCTCTTTTTTGGATGACAGGGGAGGCAGGTGAACTGCCAGTATGTTTTTATTGAATAGTATAATTACAGAAAGTGTACAGAAGGAAAAAGTGAAAGAAGGTCCAAGCTATAGAAGATCAAAAAAGAAAGAGTCTAGCCATCATTTAAGATGCTAGAAAATCAAAAAGAAAGTTAAGTACTTGCATTTAAGTTCCAGCTGAAACTTGAAGTGAACAGAGGATAAGAGGAAGAGCAAGCAGCAATACAGGTGTGGGCTAAGATACAGATCATAGTCCAAGCTTTAACATGAAGAGACGGCTCCAACCAAAGATAGCAGATTGTTCCAAGCCTTCTCATGACCATCGGCCGAACTTTTTGAGGAGAGATTCTCTCAAGATTTAAATGTATGTAAAATTTTCTGAAGCACTGAGTAGATACAGCATGTCTTTCTAAGAAATAATCTTTTATTTTTCTCTTTCCAAATTCCCCAAAATAAGGCTGCAAGGAGCTGGTCAGTAGCCTTCCTAATAGAAAGGTCAAAAGAAGATTTTCTCCAGCTAGTCCAAGCATCAAGCAAGTTGGAAGGTTGACTCCAAATCTTTAGCTGAACTTTTAGAGCTGTCCAAATGCTGCGAGAGAAAGGACGCTTAATTAGTAGATACCATATATCTCTCATCCACAGTAGTTTGCCTAATCAAACTCTCAGCAGTTCCATGGGTCTCAGCCATCTTTTAATATCCAATCGTTCAATGCACGGACCCCATCAGATCCCATGGATTTCATTGTAGATGGAAACCATAAACCTCTCTAGTACTTGCTTGATATGCTTCTAAATAGAAGATGAACGAAGTGGTGTAGAGGCTAAATTAATGTGTACATGTGCATGCATTAGCATAACTTTTTGTATCATCAGACCGGATATTTTTGCTCAGAGATTAACAACTGTGTACCTTTAAGATGTTGGAGAAAGTAAGAATACTCGAGAATAATTTTAGGAAACTTTAGCTGCGGCACTTTGAAATGATCGGATATATTGGTGAGTGCAGCTTGTGCCATAAACTTCAAATTGACTAAACCTATGCAGATTGCACTTAATAGTTGACATGATGGAATTGTTTCTTGTCATGCTTCTCTTTTTTGAAAATCAGTTTATTAACTATCCTCACAGAATTGGATAGACATGTTCGGAGATTATTGGCACTGTTTCCATGCATCATCCTTGGTTCCACAGTTGTGGACAAGCTATGAACTACATATAAATGATGAACCTTCTCTTGTAGTGTCCTGCTTTACTGCTGGCAAAAGGCATGTGGTTATTGTTTCCTTCGACACAATAACTTGAATACTGCTGTCTGATAGCAAATGGCCACAGCTGTGCATCGCTTATGTTCTTGATCATATTGTCTTGCCATCATCACATAGTAATGGCAATCATCTTCATCTGCTGGCCTTCAAACAATCCTTTTGTATTTAGCAAGTTGGACATATTCAGGCTTTGTTCCTATGACGCATAGAAGTTGTAGCCATTGGTGTCTTAAATACCATTCCAGTCAACTTCAAAAGCAGACAGATCAAATGGAAACAAATGAATATCCCAAAGACAACTTGTGGGAATATCCCAATGACCCAAACTCAAATAATCCAATAGAATGATATCAAGATAGACTCTTAGATACCAAGAAGAATAGCTACAAAATGAATATTCATTCCCTGAGGCATCATCGGTTATAAGAAACAAATGTAATTTGGATAACCATGTTTAAAAAGACAATTTAAATAAGAAAGAAAAGAGAAACTCCAAATTCAATAAGCTTTGAATTTCTCAATTGACTACCAAATGCTTCTGTCCTTGGATGAAACCTCCATGGGCATTATGCCTCTTTCTCATCAAAAAAAATTCGAAAATTGGCACATCATCTGCAGAATGACAGAAGCAATTATAAAAGGATATGCTCAGAAGCAAAGGGAACAAAATACCTAGAGATCGTATCATATATAACTTTGGTTGCCTGAGGGTGTTATTTTTCTCTGCAGTTTTAGTGTATAGAGATGGACTTGAGCAGCCTACAGATCCTTGTGCTTCTCTCCATACTCATAGTTTCAGGATTCATATGGTTGCACTCATGGGCATCCACAAGCCAGATGAGAAGAATCCCAGGCTGCTTGGGTTGGCCTTCATAGGAGAGACATTCTCTTTTATCTCAGAATTTTCGAGCGCTTCGGGAATATACAGCTTCGTGCATAAGAGACAGCAAATGTTAGCATCGAACTCTAAATCTTGCAGAACTGAGTATACTCTTTAAACATTAATTTGAAATGATTTTTTCAGCACTAAATTCTGCTTCCTTCTTTCAGGTATGGAAAAGTGTTCAAAACAAGAGTCTTGGGGAGGCTTACTGTCTTCATGACAGGAAGAGAAGCTAGCAAGATATTGCTGTCTGGAAAAGATGGAATGGTGAGCTTGAACCTGTTCTATACAGGGCAGCAGGTGCTAGGCCCCACAAGCTTGCTTACAACCAGTGGCGAAGAGCACAAGCGGCTCCGACGACTGATCGCCGAGCCCCTATCGATAGATGCACTCAAGAAATACCTTCAATTCATTGATGATCTGGCCATCAAGACACTGGATGGATGGGCTGGGAGAAGAGTCTTTGTGCTAGAGGAGGCTTCTATTGTGTGTGAAGATACTGCTGATGCAATTTTGTTGAGGCTTGTTATGAGTTTTCGCTAATCTTCTACTGCTTAAATGATCTGCAGTTCACACTCAAGGTGATAGCCCATATGATAATGAGCTTGGAACCATATGGAGAAGAGCAAGAGAAGTTTCGCGCCAACTTCAAGCTTATATCATCCTCCTTTGCATCCTTGCCTTTCAAGATCCCGGGGTGCGCATTCCACCGTGGTCTCGAGGTGATGTCCCCAACATGTTCCCTGGAAAAATTATATAACACATCATGATTTCGCCGAACTCGATCAATCATGAGAAGTCCGGTGTTATCGAAATAGGCGCAGATCATGTTTTTCTCTGTGGCTTCCTCATGAATTTGTTTTCATCAGTCTGAAAAGAAGCAAATGCTTTGAAATCAATCTAAGATGATACCTCAGTGAACAAATAAAATGCTTTCTAATGGTGCTCAAATGGAACAGGCTCGGAACCGGATGTATGCAATGCTGGACTCTATAATCTCCAAGAGAAGGGATGGAAAGGATGTTCACCATGATTTCCTGCAGACACTCCTAAGAAAGCATAGCAAAGAAGAAACAGATGATGATTCAGATAAACTCACGGATGCACAACTCAAGGACAATATCTTAACTCTGCTTGTTGCAGGGCATGACACCACGACCGCAGCTCTCACATGGCTTATCAAATTTCTAGGAGAAAACCCCGATGTTCTTCAAAATCTCAGGGTAATGATGAGCTCAATAACCTGAAACTATTCCATCCATCAGTTCACAATCAGTGCTAGCAGCTGACACCATATTGGCAGGAAGAGCATATAGGAATTCAAGAAAGAAGACATGGTAGTTCGCATCTTACCTGGTCCGAAGTCAACAACATGCCTTATACCATCAAGGTAAAATGGTCACATCGAGTTCTCTAATACATGGATTCTAGTTTTCTTATCTGGAATATTGTGAAGGCCAGGTAATAAGTGAAACACTTCGAAAAGCCACCATCTTACCTTGGTTCTCAAGAAAAGCAGCCCAGGATTTTAGCATCGACGGTCAGAAGCTGAAAACTTAACATTCCAATTCCCTCTCTGAAAACAAATTGCTGAAGCTAACACCAAATTACTTGGACCATGCAGGTTGTGACATTAAGAAAGGTTGGTCGGTGAATCTGGATGTAGTCTCCATTCACCATGATCCAGATGTCTTCCCCAACCCTGAGAAGTTCGATCCATCCAGGTTTGATGTAAGTTTAAATTTCTTCATGATAGCCTACAGCTTAATATATTGGAGTTGGCGTAAAATGACTCATCATCTTGTGTTGTTGCAGAATCCATTAAAACCATTCAGCTTCTTGGGGTTTGGCAGTGGACCACGGATGTGCCCGGGAATAAACTTGGCCAAGCTGGAGATTTGCGTTTTTCTCCATCATCTTACTTGCAGATTCAAGTAAACTGAGAAGAAGTGATGGAGAACTTTGTTTTTTTTTTCGTTTTTTCGTTTTACGTTAAGCTGACATGCACCTTTGTGTCGTAGGTGGAGGCCTCTATGTGAAGATAACTCGGTCCGTCCAACGCTTGTTCGCATGCCCAAGAACAATTACCCTGTCATTGTCGAGCCACTGGAGACGTCGTAAGGTCCAAGCAAAGCGGTAGAAAGGGTTGAGATCAACTGGTAAAGGCTCTGATGTGGTACATTTGGCAAGAAAGAAATGCTTCGGTTTCTTCCATTCTCCACGAAGTTGCGCAGTCCTTTTCTTTGTGGGGCAAGTTCGTGCTCCAGAAAAGCTTTGGATAGTCGCAAAGCTATTGCTCTTAGTTTTCTTCCATCCTCATCTACTCCTACTCTCTTGTGCCATCCTCTGTAATTTATCTATCTTTCAATAAAATTCTTGGGGAAGTTTGTCACTTCCTCCATGATTCCTCAAAGAAAAAAAAAAAAGGAAAAAAGAAAATACTTTTTTACAGCCATTCTTCCATCTCTATTGTTACCAATAATACAATTAATCTCAGCATAGTCAGCCACAAAATAGGCCACATGCTAATGCATTAGACCTTACGTGGAACACAAGCTCAGATTTTTCTTCCCGTTTTGCTACAATGCGAAGATTTGAGTGTTTCTTCGCCAATTCATTCAACAAATTGACAACATTTTTTTTAGAGGGGTGACATTGGACATCACAACAACACCAGCAACCTTGCTCTCACAAGCAAGCTGCAGTCACCAGACAAATTCCTCCTCCTCTGAACTCTCAAAAACTCAATTAATGAGATAAATTGACCAACTGACAAGAAATGCTGTCTAAAACGTCTTCAGATCATAATTTTTAATGTCTCTTCCACTATTTGTTCTTCTGCAATTCCAAAGGCAAGCAAACCAATGTTCCAACTCAAGCTGTCTGGAATCGATATCATGCATATTTGCTCTCATTATAGCCCTTATTTCAAAGTTATTTGGAAGGTTAAGGTACCTGCAAAAAAAAAAAAAACTGTGTTTATATGGCTTGCACCCAAGGATGGGCTGCACACTCGAGAGCTTTCGGCAAGAAAAGGTTGGACGGTGAAATCAGGATGCCTTCTTTGTGTAGGTGGCGTGGAATATACAACTCATATCTTCATGGGATGTCCCTTTTACAAAATCTATATGCTTCTATTATAAGATGCCTGCGGTTGAGTGGGCTACCTTCCAACCTTTATGCCCTTGGACATCTTCAAGGTCGAAGAAAATTCGCAAGAACTTTAAAAAGGGTTGGGATCAACTGTTAATGGCACTGTTGTGAGCAATTCAACATTTTTCCGAGAAGAAGTTCTTCCCCTTGGGTGGTTCATTTTCTATATGCTACGCCATCATGCTCTTTGGGTGGTCATGCTATGCTTGCAACATCACTTTTCCCTTGGTGGTAAATCTTTCCTAGTTATACTGGTTGCTTTGTGTTCTCCACATCCCCATGTAATTATACCATCAAAATAGTTTATCTTAACAAAGTTTGGGGAAAGTCCCTCACTTCCTCCATTTTCTATCAAAAAAAAAAAAAAAAGAAAAAAGAAAATAGAAAAACACACACGCACACACAAAGGCTGCTGATAGAGATTAGAAATCTCCCAACCGGCTTAGAGCTCCTAACTGAATCCCAATAGTCAAAAGGCATTAGCCATAGAAGAAACATGCATAGGTGGAATGAAAATGACCTCTATGACCCATTTACCTGATACCAAATACCTACAGTGGCCTTACACTGTTTTGCAGAAGAGCCTGCCCTTGAATTGTCGTGCATACAAAATATGGAGTATACCCTCATAAATTGTGAACTTATTAGCAACACGATTCCTCCATGCAGTTGCACAGAACTACATGCCGAGTTACCGTTACATATATATATATATATGAAAGCACAGCCATTTTAAAGATATTTTCACGACATTTTATTCCATTATATCTGAGAAACTTATGGTGTCAAATGGTCTTAGCAATGTATAACATCCTCATATGCCAAGGTAACTAGTTTTGCAACGAGATTTCCAGCATTTGGTCAGTCGTTGTACCTTGCCCGGGAAAATGACCCCATGATATAAGGATCAATGCTGTAGTCTTCAACCCTGCAACTTGTCGCATGTCCAATGCCACTGCATACCCAATGTTGTGAAACGTGACTTGACCACCAACCTCGACTGTTGACCAGGGGGATTTCTTGGCATCCCACGCCATCTCACAAGAAATTTGGCAAACTTGATGACTCGTTCCTATGAACCGGATTCTAACAATGCATCTATATTGGTTATCATTCTAATATTCGAACCACCGGCAATAATTTTTTTTAATTTCTGATCCCTCTAAAGTATATGGACGTGCGATCGTGATGGATGGGGAGGGACCAAAAATTAAAAAGTTAGCACACAGTCCCCCATCATTGCACAGAAAGAAGAGACCATACGTTTAAAATGCCAGAAAAAAAAGCATGCATGATAAACATTAAATATAATTAAGAACTTTATAAAATTTAAAATTATAAAAAATATTATAATAATAATAATTATTTTTTTATTTATATAAAATTAAAAAAATATATTCCTATCAAATAAATTGGGCATCTACCAAACCAATATACATATCTAAATAAATTAATATATAATTTTACATATAATATTCATCGATGTACAATATACAATTAAATAATATATATTTAATAAATTAATTATATAATAATTTAATATATATTTTTAAATAAATTAATATATAATTTTTAAAATATTATATTTATTATTTTGAAAATAAAAAAAATATATCATACATATAATTTTTTTTTATTATAAAACCAAGCGGCTCTATGAATAAAAAAATTTTAATTTTTGAGCTTCTACTTCAGGGTGGGTATCACATGAAGCCGGTCCCATTTTTTATCCCCTTGTGCCCGCCCTGTATGACTTTGTTCAAAGGGAATACCCGGCTGTCGACACGCAGGCAAACCGCGTGGCTATGTTCTTTAGCGAACAAACCAACTATATCGTTTCCACCCACAACACAGACGCCCCCGATCGACCCACACCCGCACCTTCAGCCATGTTCGGGATGGGTGCTGCAGACGGGTCACTTTGCAAAGCATTTTACATTTTTTTTTTTGGATAATCTCACCTCACGGTAACCACACATCAAATCGTTCTCTCTAGCCATCAGAGAAAATCGGTCATCCAACGGTCCACATAAAACAGATCAGGAGGGCAACTCCGTAAATCTAGCCTCGGTCGACTGCCCCTTGAACACACCTCACCAACCAGTTTTCTAGCCTTTCTTCCCACCACCAACAGCAGTAGCGGAGGAGACTCGGAGACTCCCCCGGGCGGCGATGCCCCTGAGTCACTTGCTCCGCGTGTCTGACGCCCCGCCACCGGCGGCGGCGGAGGCTGAGGAGGAGGAGCCGGGTTCTCCGTCGGTGAGCCCCCCCATCCTGGTCCTCCCGCCGGACGCCCTCTACAATGTCCTCGGCCGCCTCCCCCTCCGCCAGGCTATCGCCTGCCGCCCCGTGTGCCGCCTCTTCTGCGACGCCCTCTCATGCCCGCCCTTCCTCGCTGCCCTACCGCCGCTTCGCCTCCTCGCCCTCCGCCACCCCCGCGCCGCCTCACCCGCTCCCTCCCTCCACGCCTTCGACCCCGCCGTCGGCCACTGGCTCCGCCTCCCGCTCTCTTTCCTTCCTTTCCCCTCCTCCTCCCCCGTCACGGCCTCCTCCTCCCTCCTCTACCTCTGGGCCGACACCTCTCCTGCCTCCTCCACCGCCGGCGACCTTAAGAACGCCAGGTCCCTTGTCCTCTGCAACCCGCTCGCCCGGTCCTACCGCCTCCTCCCCCACTCGGCTCCGCGTGGTCACGCCACGGCACCGTCCTCGCCGGCCCCGGCGGCGCCGCCCTCGTCCTCACAGAGCTCGCCGCCCTCGCCTACGCCCCCGGGGCCGACCGGTGGCTCAAGTTCTCCCTCAACCTCCCATCGAAGCCCCGGAGCCCGATTCTGATGGGCGGCACGGTCTACACCCTCTGCGACGTCGGAACGCCATGGCGGAGCCAGTGGAAGCTCTTCTCCTGCGGTCTTCGCGACCTCGGTGGGCCCCGCGGGTGGGCCCCGATCGAGCGGCACGAGTGGGGGGACGTGTTCGACATCCTGAAGCGGCCCCGGCTGATCCCCGGGGCGGGGAGCGGGCAGATCCTGATGATCGGAGGGCTGCGGTCGTCGTTCGCGCTCGACGCGCCGTGCTCGACGGTCCTGATCTTGAGGCTGGATCTGGCTACGCTGGAGTGGGATGAGGCCGGCAGGATGCCGCCGGAGATGTACCGGTGCTTCGGCGGCGGCAGCGGCGTAGGGCCGGGGCCGTTGGGTGTGGCGGCGGCGGCGGCTGCTGTGGGGAATAACAAGGTGAAGGTGTTCGGCGGGGATGGGAGGGTCTGGTTCTCGGGGAAGAGGGTGAGGGGAAAACTGGCGATGTGGGAGGAGGAGGCCATTGGTGGGTGGAGGTGGGTGGATGGTGTTCCAGGTTACAATGAAGGGGTGTACAGAGGATTCGTGTTCGATGCTGGATTCACTGCCATGCCCTGAACCGATCATGAAACTGGTTCGTTGTTGTTTACTGATTCCCCCTAGATTTTAATCCAAGTTCAGGCTTTTGTTTGATGTCAACGCTGTGTTGGTCATTATATATCAAAATTGGGGATGCTCTTGTATATCTAATCTTTCCGCGAAAACAAACTTAAGACTGTGGCAATTAAGTTTGAGGAACATGTTTCAAATTTGTTTGACTGATGCAATTAGTTCTTGCAATTTTAGTTGGATTAACATTAGTATGTTGAACATTTTACCCGTTTATTAAATGTATCCAGTAGATATTTATATACATAAATGTTGGGTCTTTTTATTCTTTCTCTTCCAAGGTTAAAGCTTCTCTTTGTTATGCCATCAAGCCATGCAGCTAGTTGAGTAATCTCTTAATTAAAAAAACTTATTCAAATCATGTAAATGCAAAAATTAAATGAGAATGGAAAGTTTTCTAACATTGTCGATGCTTATTTTGGAGCATAGTAGTTGGAAAAATCTACCTAGGATGACTTAACTGATTCAGAAACTCCTTGGAAGCTTGACATCGCGCATGCAACTAAGTGCTTCTTTACATTAAGTGTTTTAATACGTTTGCTTCCCACTCTTGCACTTGTGCTGATATCTGCTTTTGATTTTGGCAACTAAGATTTCGAGAATGGAACTAATTTCTTTATATACAAAGGGAAGATGTTACAGGTTGCCACTTATTCTTGGTAGGTAGTGTATAAAAATGTTTAAGAGTCAAGAAGATAAAAAAAGGATTATCCTATCCTGTTAATTTGTTTCTCATGAACTGACAACAGTTGATGCCAATTGGATGTATGCAATCTTGAACTAAAAACTTCACTTTTAGGAAACTAATATACATTGGCCTTTAATAAGAAGTGAAGCCATAGAATGCTAAAATTAAGGGATTGTTTGATTGCCGGCTAATTTTATTAAAACATATATTCATAAAATATGATTCTCTGTAAAGAAATATTTTATAAAAAATAGGAAAAACCTGTTTTTATAAAACCCAATTATGACTTGTCAGTTTTGGCCAAACACATATCATGGATAACAACCAGATAACTTTTTTTGTAAAACTCATTCTTTTTGATTTTTTATATACATGTTAGATAAAACTTATCAACCAAACAGCCCATAAAAGTGGGAAATAATTTACACGAAGAAGGGTACAAAAAGCTTCAGTGAGACATGTAAAATTTGCCACTCCATTTGTTACATAATGGATGTGAGCAAAATTTATATTGTTAATCAAGGCAGGTGAGATATCTAGACTTGGCCAACAGGCACAGGGTTTTCCAAATCTGGAATTTTGCAAAGATAAAAGTGGATCTATTTGTGTAAATTCACTAATGATTTAATTGATCAAGCCTTTGCATTGTGGTTTTTGGTTTTATAACAAATAAAAATTTTGTATTGTCAATATGACAATAAAGTTCATACATGCCATATGTTGAGTACAAATGCTGATGGTGTTTGTCGATGTTAAAATATATGTATTGGCATTAAGATCCCTTGTTGAGATCATTGTGAATGGCAACATAGAACAATGTACAATAACATGACCTTAGTGTTCGCCAAGAATCTCTCTCATTTATTGACAAAAAATCAGGGGTGGCTGCTCCTAATTTACAAGCCAGTAGACATGTCATCTTTAGCTTCAATTATCTTGTTTACCAACCCAGGATATCCATAATCATCAAGTCTTATCCCAGCCATTTGGGTTGGCAACGCTTGCCCTGAACTTTGCCCAAAAATGTGGTGATTTAATGTTTGATTGCCATTCATTTGTTTTGTCTTTTTTTTTTTTTTTTTTAAAAAAAAGAACCCCAAATATGAAATTGATCTCAATTTGTTCATAGGCTATATATATGATTAATATTTGTGGTGCAAATATATATGTTATTATTGGGACATTCTGTTTTATGAAGCATCTTGTTGGCACAGTATTTTGCTTTCCTAATGAGAAGTTTACTTCCAACTTTATCAGAAGCGGGGGGGGGGGGGGAATAGCTATAATTGTGATAAAAGATGAATGGATGTCCGATATCTGTACTTTGGATAAATTAAAGGAGCATTCAACAATGTGTTGAAGTGCCTGAAGTTGCAGTGGAAGAGTCAACGAGCCATAGTTTTCCATCACATAATGTAAATGAGTTTAGATGGACTGAGGTTGTTGTATCGTGGAAATTACAATTAAAATATTTGTGTCCAATTTTCTTTGTTCTATCTCATTTGGAAAACCATCTGATATTGATTTGACCTGCCAAATCTTTGTCTGTTATATTAATTGATGTGCTATCATGTCACATTTATGAATTGGTTTGGGAGGACTTAGATGTGCAATTAAAATGCACGTACTGACATTTCTGATATGTCTGTATGTTATGTTTCGGAATTAAAAAGAAAGTATCTTATATGGTCAAATCTTATGACCTCTTGAGTTTCTTATACATGATCTTTTACTCACAAAAAGAGCCTCATGATCTACTGCCTGATATTTTAAACTTATCTATTTGATCATGTACTGTTAGAATTTATGAATTGATGTTGTGTTTAGAAGAATGCATAAGCCAATAGCCATAACTTGTCATAGTGATTGTAAATGAATTATCGATGAGTATGGAATTACTCCAGGGGGTTACTTTCTGCTGTTGCTCTAGGTTAGTGCTGTGCAAATATGGATACAAAGGTCCATTTGATGAAAATATCAGGTTTCTTAAGGTATTTCTAGGTGCTGTCTAGAAGTTGGAGCAAAAAGGGGATTTTGCAAATAGATTACTTAAGGTTTGATCTTGTATATCTGATGCCAAAGACAGCAACTAGACGAATAACAGGTGCTTCATGTCAAAGATCGAGCAAAGGTTTCTATAGAAAATAGTGGTTAAACTCATGACAAGTGCAATCAAGCAATAATCTGCTGTGAAAGTGAGTAATAAAACAATAAAAGTGGGCCGAGTGGAACCGTACATCTAGATAGATAGGAATTATAGTGATGGTGTTTGCAAAAAAAAAAAAGAAGAAAAAAGAAATTGTGCAATCAGCAAGCAAACAAACAAATAAACAAGTGATTAAATAAATAATAAGAGGGGGAGTAAAGAAAAAGGAGGATGTAGTAAAAGAAAAGTAATGAGAAAGTAAGAAGAGTAATAGAGAGAAAAGAAGGAAAGATAAGGCACTGGGTGGTTGTTCGTGAAGAAGCCCAATCGTTTTTCTCAATCATCCTAAAACTGCTTCTCAGTTCATAATAGGAAAATATAAATTTTAAAATAAAACTAGACTACCTATTTTTGCAATGCTCAAAAATGGTTGCAGGTCACTTATGAAGCTTGTGGGGGGGGGAGAGATGGAACCTTGTGAATGTCCAAGAGTGGGGTGTCCATTGGTCCTGCCCCTTTCCTCTTTACCTCCTTAATGGTTGGTCCAATAAGGGCTCCAGCATTTAAGTGACTAGTCTGATGTGGCCTTTTAACACAGGGCATTGACACAATGCATATTTACCCTTGCATACATGCAAGTATATCCCATACGGACTGTATATATTAATTTTCTAGCTAGTTATCATCCATGTATTAGTGGATATAAGTACTCCATGGATATATTGGTTTAAATGTCAATTCAATGCACATGCATATTCTAATTTCTAACCACTTCTACGGACCCTCTGCCTTTGCCACCATTCTTTCTCCATGTCTTTCAAGAAAGAGCACTCCAATGGAGCTTAGAAATAGAGATGGAGACCGGAGAGAGAAGAGAGCAATGGTCGCTGGGCTGTGGCATGTTCTTGCGCTTGGGGGATCGATGCGGTATTAAGCACCGAAAAATTTAACAATGGCAAGCAAGTTTGATGCTTTCAGATTCGGTGGCTGATCCATTTGAATCTGGGAATGAGGAGAGTTATGGGTTGTAAATAAAGATATTTGACTAAGCAATGGCACCAACGTTAGGGTTGGATTGTGCAAGTTGTTATTGATAGGAGACTTTTGAAACCTAATGATTTGATAGGATGTAGTTGTTATTTTTTTTCTAAAAGGAAACTCTGTTAAGTTAATGTGGAATATTCCTTGAGAGAGATGATATATTTTTTTGTTTTAAAATAGATAGGCAGTAATCAAGTTTAGTGCCTAAATTGTGTCTTCAGGAGTGGATGAGAGGCACAGCGCATCCTGACTTTGATCTTTGGGATTTTCTGCTGTTAAAGAAATAGTTGGAAAGGTAGGAATGTTATGTGAGATTAGAGTGTTGCAAAATTAGTGTTTTCTTTGGTGAGTTGTACTTTAGTGTTTTATAATGACTAAAACTCTTCATTAATTGGGAGAGTTGGGATGTGGGTGGGCCATGTATAGGGTGGATTCAAATGAGGGGCCTAACATGCATATGATGTCTTTTATTGAAGCCAACCTTAATGTTCCCTTAGTTTATATCTTGTTTCCTTTGATTTACAATTGGTTTTTGATGTTGATTTCCAGGTTAAATTTGTGTGTGCATGCGTGCGTGCGTGTATAATCATTTTTTAAATCAACCATTCAGGGCATCTGCAAAAGTAGCCCCACCTTCCATCCAAGGTAGTTCCCCAGCCATCTGCATACTGCAACTGCCTTTAGAAACAAATAACAATACAGGTTTTTCCATTGGATTGAGCCACAATACTACCAACACATGGCTCTGCTTTTAGATATGACGTGAAGTTACTTCTATCACCAATTGGTTTTCTACCTGTGTTCACCTTTGAATATCCTCCTAAATTAACCAAGTGGTAGGTTTTTGAACATGTACCACTATCACTCCACCCTGTCATCTTCTTTCACTAAAAGAGAAGCAGCAAAATGTATCAAAAGAAAATTGCCCTCAATATATGGTTCTGTAGTTTTTAGTGAAGCTTCAAAAACAAAAGTCTGCCAGGAATGTCCTAATTCAATATTCAAAGCCTCCAATCTCTTCTATAGAATGCATGTTTTATGGAGCATGCTGGGGACTGCAGACAACTTCATCTCAATATCATTTCATTTGTTCCTTAACTTCCTATGTTCATGTATTTCATTATTTTAACTAACTTGGTTACTTTTTCCAAAACAATTACTTGCTTTTGTTTTTTCTTTCTTCAAATTTTTCTTGTTTCTGATGCATTGTTTCTGTCACAAAATTAAGGTTACATATGCAACAATAATTACCTGTGGTAGATTAGATAGGATCATGTGATTATTACAGTTTGTAGCATAATAAAATTGTTCATTTTTCTTTGAAAATCCCTCTTTGTAAAGATTTTGTAGCAACAGTGAAAGCCAAAGAACATGAGGGACACACTAGTTCCCGAACCGATTGACCTATCTTTCCAATCAGGTTGAGACACTGCTTCCGAATCCATTGATTCCCAATCCATAATATTCTAACTATTATCAGGATTTCGTGGTGAAAGACATTGACATGCTTTATAGAACCTGAGGAGAAAACCAAATGTTCAAAATATCTCTAGTTTCTTGTTTTCTGATAATAATTTAAGATCAAGGTTAATGGCTATATTTAACTGTGATAATGATGCTACTGTGAGTTACAGCTCAACAAAGTATAAGGTAGTTTGTGGAGTTGCATCAATTTAAAGCAGCCGTTAATGTATCTGATCTGACCAGCAAACCAACTGCTGATGCCGTCTATCTGTCAGGAAAAGTATCTAGGTGCTTCTTTTACATACGTTTCCATATGGCAAAATCTCTCACAAAATAGTACTCATAAAGTTATATTTCAACAGAATCACGTAGCATGAAGAAACTTAAGATTCTTATTATGCAAATCGACATGCTATACTATTAATGAATAGTCCAGATTCAGCTGCTTTTTTTAATTCTATTTTTTTTGCAATAATATATTTAAAATTTTGATTGTTGGAGAATCTAGAAGTAGGAAAGCAGTCAGCTATCATACCTTCAAGGGAAGCCTTGTGTTTCTATCATGGCATCTTAGTATTGTTTCTTTTTTTTTGGGTAAAATAGTATCCTTTGTTATTTGCCGTATAATCTGTGTCCATTTTGGATGATATTAAGACTTGGTCAAAGCCGTGACAAAGTATTCTGAATTTTTATCTGTGGTATGTTAGATGACAGAGATTTGTTTGACCGCAAGATTTAACCTCTAGGAAATGGTTGTGAGATCCTAGTCAAGACCGACAAACCCCCACCCCTTCTCACCCTTCTTCATTGAAGTTCTGCTCTGTGTGAGTAGGGTATTTCATCAACCCGACTCCAGCTCCATGGAAGCCCTCTCTAGCCATATTGCTTATTTATATTGAAACAAACATGAGGAAGCAGGAACAGCACATGAAAGATCTGAGATGGACAAAGCAGCAATTGCATCAGGAACGAGCCATTGCAGGAGGTGATGTGGCAGTTCTTTTGCCTTCTCATAGCTTTAGCTCACATGAAACTTATTGATGTTCTGCATGATAATTACTTGAGACTGATGATAGTGGAGATAAACAGTCATATCATATAAGTTAATATAATGGTCTGTGTTTGTATTATTTTCTTTTACGGTTCAGTGAACTTAAAGCATATGCTTAGATCTGGGGAAAAGACTGTCTGGTCTGGTAAACCCAGTGGCCCAATGTCAGTTGTTGGAAGAATAAATGACAGGTGACGTAAATTTGCACGCCCTAGATTTGGCGCTTGCATAACCAAATTCCATTGTCTGTGATTGGTGTCACTGTCATCTGGAGGTGCTAACCTCTTCATATTTGTTCAGGCTCAGCCAATGTATCATTAATAATCTAAGAAGTGATTTTTGGCAGGCAATTATATTGTTTCGACAGCAACGGTCCTGTAATCCTTGCAATAGTTCACAGTCTAAATTCTTCTACTGTAACATGATTGTGGAATAATCTTTCCGGGGCCTCTGATGGGAAGACATAGGAGGGGGGAACAACAAACATAATCGCTTCCCATTCTGGCTTAATCCATGCAATCTCCTAAGTTGGTTCTAAGTAAAATAATTGACCCACCTCATTCACCAACACTATTGGGGTAGATATTATATGTTGATGGCAGGCAGCCTGATTGGTGTTAGGGAATCTTCTTGCCTTTTGCATACAGTCAATCCATCTATTAAGCGTATGCTTGAATGACACTTGGCACCTGCTCTCTTGGTGGTAGCTGCAGGTTGAGGGGTCTAATGGGCAATGCAATTGCCTTCATAGTTTGCAGCCAGTAATGACCGCTGGTTTTCTGTGGGCCCTATTCATCAACCATCCATCTCGGTGCACCACCATAGAAATCGGTGGCCGCGATTGGCTGCATGAATGGCCACAATTAGGCAATAATTTTTTTAGAGGGCTTGAGGATTGACCTAGGTCTCTTGTATAGCAATTAAAAGCTTTACCAGCTTGATAAGCTAGCCAATGATATGACAACCAAAGATTTGAGCTTTGTTGGCTTGACAAGTTAGCAACTGCTGTAACAATCAAAAATTTTATCAAATACTTTTTTATTTTTTTTTTAAAAGATTATATATATTTATTCAAAAGTAGGTCTTGTGGTTTTGTTGTCTTGCCTTGCAAACTAAGAGACTAGAATTTTTGCAAGGAAAGAGCACCCATTGCAACTAGATTCAGGGTCTCCATGTCGCTTCCAATAAAATGGCAGAATTCCAACGAATCTTCTTCGTCATCCGACGTGGAGGCAACAATGAGAGAGAGGCGAATGCCGACTTTCGAATTGCTCTTTTCCTCGTAAATAGGGTCGCCAAGTCTAGCATGAGATCTGTGGTTTGTTGGTCGGATATTTGAAAGATGTGACACTGTAAAATATTTAATCCCACATCCAACGTGTGAGCTAGCCACTTTTGCAGTACATTACATGCTCGAGTTTGTTCTATCCATTGGGCATTTCCCAACTGTTCAACAACATGGTTGTCTCTTTCTTTCTTTCTTTTTAAGAAAATTCATCAACGTTGTTATTACTCAATTGAAATGGTCACAATATTAAATTGTAATGAACGACTAAAGCTATCAAATTTCTTTTTGCCTGTATAATACTTTTCTTTATAGATTGATGGTATACAAGCATCTTGCTTTTATGTAGATCTCCATCCTATCTGATTTCATATTTGGGTCATGATTTTGGATCTGGACCAACCCATTAGCTGATGGGTTGGATCAGGTTGGGTCCATGGAAAGTCCAACAGCCCTAATTCTTTCCAACATAAATGTTATACGAAAGGGAAGAGTCACAAAGCCAATTATCAATTCAATAGTGCATGTTAAGGTCATTTCAGATTGTATGGTGAGTACTGCTCCAAAAGGGAGGAAGAATGATGATCGTGTCTTGACAGAGGATGGAACATTTTCTTTAATGCTTCATCTAGTTGAGAGTTTGAACTTTTTATGGTAAGCTCCATGCACTTTATTTTTCCAATGAGCCATCTCTGAGATATCTCCAAGCGCATTTTGCTAAAAGAGTGACCAATTCATTATGCCTATGTCCTTCAACCCAAGGACCCATTCCTCTTTTTCCAAGCAGAATGTTTTCCAGTTTACAGGAAAATCTAGAGGACTCGGGACCATTCCACGATCTTCATCTTCCATTTCTTCTCTTTTCTTTTGTTTTTGTTTTTGTTTTTGATTTTTTTTTTTTTTTGAGTGCTACAAAAAAAGCTCTTCTGCATTTGTCCGTCCACACACACACACACACACACACAAAAGATAAAACAATCCTAGAGGTTTTGTCTTCAAACCTTACGTATGTCTTTTCAGGTATTTGACATGAATAATTTTTCAATGATTTATGTCATTGTTCTTAAAAGATCCAAACAAAAAAAAAAAAAGAAAAAAAAAAGAGAGAGATATCAATGGACTTCAATTTATTAAAATGAAATAAAAGCTTATTTATTTTGAATATCTATTATGTTTGTTGTTTACATGCTTAGAAGTTAGATCAGATAAAAAAGAAAGCTTCAATTGTGGAAATAAACCACCAGATATTATCCTTTTTCTTGGTCAAATGGAAATGTGATATAATAGTACTATCACAAAAATAATTGCCCCTAGGGTCAGCCTAATCCCGATATGATTAGGCATATTTTGAGGATTGTTTTGTTAATTAGTTTAGCACTGCACTTCTCAAGCTATCGTTTGCTCTTCCATGTCAATACGCTAAGCTATGCATATAATTTATACTATACATGGAAGAAAAGTTCAGCGCCCTCCCAATACGCCATGTGTTGAGCTTTGAATTCTCTTCTTTTTCTCTCTTCTTTTTTTGGCTTCAGACCTCTCTCGAGCCCTCTTGAAGCTTCCAACTACTTGCAGATGCCAACCTTATCCCCGACCCTTTGTGGACACCAACCTTCTACCTGCCCTACTCTCTTCACTGCTACCTCCTGCCATTCTCCGCCATCACCTTCCTCCTAGCTTTCCCCTCCGATCTCCCTTAAGTGCTTTCCTTCCCATAAATTGAAGCCGACCTCCTCCCTACTCTCCTCGCTACCACCTCCCATCAGTCTCTGCCGTCGCCTTCATCCCCATCGTCACTAGCATCGGCTTTCCTTTCCGATCTCCCTCAGATGCTTTCCTTTCCATATTTCTGAAAAAAAGAGAAATGAAATCCAACACAACGCCAGCCACCGTCGAAGCTTCCCTGTTTGGCCACTCCAAGCTTTCTACCTGATTGAGACTCCAGAGGATGGGAACATAGAGGAAAATCAGGGAAGACATAGAAAAAATGAACGAAAATGAAAAAAAATAGAAAAAAGTTAAGGGTGAGAACTTTTCCCCACATAGATGATCATTTTTTCCCATTTCGCTTCTTTTTCTTTTCATTTCATTATCTGTTCAGAGATCTATGGGAAAGGAGAGAACTTGAGAGAGATTAGAGGGGCTTCTTAGGTTCTGATTGGGTTATTTTAGCAAATGGGATTTTGTGCGAGTTGTGGCAGTGTGAGTTGGTCCCAAGATGTTTTGAGAGCTTAATATTGAAAGAAGCATGATATGTTGTTGGATTTTTTTTCTTTTCACCGTCTAAGCTTCCCTATTCATCTTCTCCAAGTTTTCCATCCAATTAGGACCCCTAAAGATGGGAAAATAGAGGAAAAATAGGGAAAACATAAGAAAAATCAACAAAAATGAAGGAATAATGGAAAAAAATTAAGGGTAAGACACTTCCTCCACATAGATGATCATTTTTTTCCTTTTTTGCTTCTTTTTCTTGTCATTTCATTATTTTTTTAAGAGATATGTGGAAAAGGAGAAGAGATTAGATGGGTTTCTTGGGTTCTGATTAGGTTTTTTCCTTAAGCATATGGGATTTTGTGTGAGTTGTGGCAGTGTGAGTTGGTCTCAGAAGGTTTTGAGAGTGGTAGATCTGGCGCAAGATTTCTTTGATTCGAAGTTAGCAACTAAGTAAATATTTTTTTATTGCTCAAATTCTCTATAGTCACACAAAGATTTGTTGCATGGCTAATGTTTGACTCACTTGATGAGTTTTTGTTCGTTAGGACTTTGAATGTTTCATGAGATCCAAGCATTTTTTGGATGCTAATCAACTTTTCTTTCTTTTTTTCTTATTTTTGTTCTCGTGATAATGCTTAAGAGACTCTCAGGCTAGAAATTAAGATACTCCTCTCAGACATCAGTGAAATTTTCAATGAATATTGCTTGGATCTTGTGTTTTCTCTGATTTTTCTATTGAAATCTTTCTAATTCTTGAATTCTTACTACAACAGAACAAGATATTAGCGACGCAAAAAAATTATCACTAATAATTGATTTTCATCGATTATAGTTATTAGTGATGAAATTATCATCTCTAATATTCAGTCATAAATAATGGCATCGTTGATAATTTTTTACGATGAAAAAATTTTCATCATCAATAATCGATATTATCGACCAAAAATTTTAGTCGTTAAATTTTTTTTTTTCAAAAATTATTTATGATAAAAATTTTAGTCATAAACAAAAGTAATTTACGATAAAATATTTCATCACTAATAAAAAATAATTATTTATGATGAATCACTTTTGTCGCTATTAATTTAATTAAATTTTTTATAAATTTAAATTTAAAAAAATATTAGTGACGTAAATATTTCATCGTAAATATGATATTTTTCGACATAAATTTTTATCACTAATAAATTATCAATTATTTATGATAAAATATTTTCATCATTATTAATTTAATATAAAATTTTAATATTTTTAAATTTATGAAAAAAATTATTTACAATCAATTTTTTCATCGCTAATATGTTTTTTGATGACCAATATTTTGTTGGAAATAAATCCATCACTAAAAATTTATGCATATTTTTTTTAAAATTATAAATATATATTTTTAATTTATATTTATAATATTTTTTATAAATTAAAAATATAAAATTAAAATAAAAAATTTATACAATAAACTCATAAATAAATTTTATCATTTTATTATATTAAATTAAAATTAAAGAGATCTGAAATAAAAATAAAAAACTACATAAAGAGATCGTTAAGTGTCGGCATCTGCAGTAGGGAACGAATTTAAGAAGGAGAGCGCTTGGAAAAGCTCGGACCGACTTGCTACTGCCTCATCAGCTGCATTATCCACTCCATTTGCACTATTCGCTCCATCATTTGGGTCGAAGCAGTTAGTACTCGTTGATGCATACAGCCAACTCATCAGCTCGCTGCTCAGCCCGCTGTCGATGCTCAATAACCTGCCTTTGTAACTTTGCCAACCGAACATTGCAAGCAGCATGGATGTCAGCCTTGGACGAGCATGAAGATGAGGGAGCACTGATCCCATGCCCTAGATCCCTAGATCCCTAAATAATAGGATCTAGGGCACTCCTTTGACCTATCTCATCATTTGTGGGTGCGGTCGAGCCCTTACGGATAGGCTGAGATCTGATACTTATCATACGATCTTGAAAATTAAAGTATAGTTATTTTAATTTCATACTGAAAATCAAACTGTGAATGAAAAAATAATTGAAAAAACTTACAAAAAACTCCTGGCTCCCCGTCGTCCACTCCTTTGACCGTCGCTGGTAGGTCCGCTAGTAGAAATCGATCCAACCAGAAAGCTCGTTACTCTCTCATCTCTCTACAATTTAAAAATAATTAATTAAAAAAAATTAAATAGTTAGAGAGTTAAAATATACTAATTAGAAATTACTTACCATCTGCTCCATATGATGAGCAAACGATCTCGAACCCCCACAATGCGATACGATTTGTCTCGCTCATTCACGGTGTTCTGGGTACATCATCTCAATACAGTTAGCAATCAAATTAGTAGGTAACAAATTAAATTTAAGAATAAATGATTCAATCATAAAATTTTTTTAAAAAAAAGTTTGGATGTGTAACCTGATATACCAGATCATCGTAATGCCGGCATATAGAGTCCAATCATCCATAGTGATGTTGTCATAGGGTCGCTACCATGCTACCTTTATCCCATGATCCTGCATCACATGGTACCAATGCTTATGGATGCGATGGCGATACTTCTTGAAATGCAAATATAAATGAGCATCCACAGCTCGCTGCACGCGATCTTCTTTAAAATCAATAATATTAAATACACCTTGTCAATAACAAATACTAGAAGAATATTATGCTAATTAAATATTCATAATATAATTTATTTTATTTATAACTGGATGTAGAAAATTTCTCTCTGAGTCCGTACAACGTGATGCCAATCGAAAAGTATCATGGAGGCATAGCTGTGGCATGTGATGCCCAGCTTGGTCTGCCACAGCTCGTACCATCTCCTAATGGGCTTGGTGTAGTCGGGTGGTATCTTAATACGGAGATGCTGTCTCGAATGCTCGCATTTTCAATGCTCTAGAGTGAGGCTCTTCGATAGACCTCGTCCTCACCTCACCACTGATGGAGATTGGTCTGAAACAACAATAAATAAATCATTATTATGATAGCTATCTAAATAAAAAAATTAAATTTTATTATATAAAAAGTATAATAATACCACTCAGATCTGCCTCACTGGGATCTGCCTCTCTGGGACTTGCTTGTGGAGGATCTTCTAGCGATGGAGCTGGTGTGATAGTGAAAATCGATGAAGGCACCTCAACCTCAAGGGTAGACTGCGAATGCGAACATCATCGTCTGTCTCCCAATGCCATACCTGCAATTCTTGATATATAAATGAATATAATATTAAATAATAATAATAATAAATAAATTATATTCTAATGAATAGAATTATATCGCATACCATTATTATAAGTGAAGAATTAACAAAGAATATAGATCTACTTATCAATATTGGTAGCTTCCTCGATGTGTAGGTCCTTCTCCGAATCACAATAATCGACTAATGTATTATTTTCTATCTCATCATCATTTATGAACTGATCGTCGTCCTCTGACTCATCAAGATTAAATATAAAATCAGCTTCAATTTCGTTGGATGACAGATCAGTCCTATTCAAAGATGCTGTTACAAGTTCTTCATCAACAAGAAGCTCAGCTAATGTTTGTTCTTCCTCTTGAAAAGCTTCCTCTTCAAGTAAATCTAAATTTTCATCCATCTCTAGTCGGATTAGTATGTCATATACACCTCTAGGTATTATTCTTTGTACGACATGTCAATTACCTCGATACTTTAGATCCTTCAAATATACTATTTATTTCGCTTGAGTTGCTAATATATATAGCTCATTTTGGTATCATGTTCATGCAAAGTTTATACTGATAAAGTATGGATCGATATGAATATCGATCTTTTTATTGCTAATATCCCACTATTCATATTGAAATAAGAATACAGAATTACTGAACCCATACTTTGTTTCATAATATCTATTAGTACATCATAATATTCAATCTCTTCTTCTCCTTCATATCCTATCGTAGTAATCCCACTATTCTGGATCCATTATTGCATCTCAAACTTTCTTGTGTAAAATCTCATTCCTCCAATGATACAGGATGCATAGTGGTTAACCCTTCGATCGGGGCCACATGCTAAATCATATAACTCATCGGTCACATCCTCTTTTTTATTGAAATACTTATATTTCATCTATACCATAACATAAAAAATTATGTTGGTTCATGTTGGGTGGATGTCTGGCCAGGACACCACCTCCCAAGATCCTTTCAGTACCACGCGATGCAGCAGGAAGAAAGAAGAAACAAAACAAAAAGAAAAACAATCAAAATACGTGGATCAGCCACAAAAGGGCTCGCCTCCACGGGGCATGCAAATTTCACTATGAAAAAGAAATTTTACAAGAGGAGACCTCACCTTCAACCTTTGTACACCCAATTCTCTCTCACTAGAAGTTTCCCTCACAAAAGCTCTCTCTCTCTTGAAGACCCCCTGAACCCCTGAAGTGCCTGGCGACTGCTGTCCAGGAGCCTCCTACTCCTTCTCTCACAGCATGTCTGCCCCTCTCTCTTCAATCGGGGTCGTACGGCCTTCGTACGACGAGAAACCTGAACACCACCCTTCTCTGTTCGTCTCAGGCACTTTTAAAGGGTTAAACAGACTTTAAATCTTGATTAGAGAGGGATTAGGAGTCCTAAACAAAGCCAAAAAATCTCCTGGACCGTCGGATCGAAATCGGGAGCCCTCTGGGCCTTTGGATCGCGCTCCGGTCCACGGAATAGTATCGTGGACCGCGAGAATCGCGTGGGAAACACCCACGCGGTCCACAGACCGTGCCGTGGACCACCCGGTCCACGGTGGACCGGGGCAAGGGGCCAGCAGGCCCCTGGCCTGGGCCGGCCCGCGTGCGCAGGCCTGGGCCGCGCCTGCGCGCGCGCCTGGGCCGCGCGCTTGGCTGGGCCGCGGGCCTGGGACGCGCATCCCACGCGGGCCTGGGTCACGCGTCCCGCGCGCCGCCGCCTGCGGTCGCGCCGCTGCCGCCCGCTGCCGGTCACCGACGGTCCTTCGCCGCCTCGATTCTCATGCCGACTTCAAAAGCTCGTATCTCCTCCATCCGAGCTCCGTTTCAGGTGATCTTGGTCTCATTGGACTCCATTTTTCGTCGCGAACCTCGCTGTGGGCTCAATATGGACTGAATCTTGAGGCATCAAATCCTAACAATCTCCACCTCGACTCGATATTTGGCCTCCTCCAAACTCCGAGAGCTTCTGGATCTCCTCGCCCCCATGCCCTGGGGCAATCACCTGCTGATCATGGATGGGCAAACATGGGAGTCGAGCCAGGCTGCTCGATCCCATCTCCGTCGTATGCTGTGCTCCTCCTGATCTGAGACCTGCTTGGGGCATCATCCTGCGGCAATAGGAATCTCACCTTGCGACGTCGCCTCTCGTCCTCCCGAGTCTCCTGTCTCGTGCCCGATCCGCCTCTTGGAGCTCCACCTCGCTCTGGGCTCCACCTGGCTCCCGATGCTCCACCTCGCACTGGGCTCTCTGCCAGGTAATAATGTCCTCTTCTCTCCTTCTTCCCCTCCAGCACAATCCTATCGCCGCGTAGCACCCTCAGGATTCCTTCACCAGCTACCATCCTGTAGCCTCTCGAATCCAGTCTGCTAAGTGAGATAAGATTCCGCCTGAAATCGGGTATGTATCGGACCTCCCCTAATCTCCTCACTGCACCATCATGTGTCCTCCAGCTGACCGTCCCAATGCCTCTGATCGCACAGCTCGATCCATCCGGCAGATATACAGTGCCCTCACTGTTCTCCAGGGAGTCAAGCTGCTCCTCTCTGCAACACACATGATAGGGGCATGCAGAATCTAATATCCACTGCTGGGAAGAAGTAGATACCTCGTCAGATATCTTAAAGATATCTCCATCTAAATCACTGCCGGCCGTCGCTACAGCAGCCACCGTTCGATTTTTTAGTTGAGGGCAATCTCTGGCTAGATGCCCCAACTCTTCACACCGGTAACACCTGGTTTTGCTCAAGTCCCTCCTGGACTTAGACCGCCCTCGTTGCAATCTCCTGTCGCTCCGTCTACCACCTCCTGCACCTCCAAAAGCCACCAAAGCTGAGCTATCGACACCTAAGCTCGAAGCTGGGTTCTCCCTCCTGAGAACCTCATTCTGGAGTATCGCCGCAGTGACCTCGTCCATCTTGATAGTGCTCTTCTCCACTAGAAGAGCAGTCACCAAGGACTCGTACGAAGATGGAAGTGACGCCAGCAAAATCAGCACCCTGGTCTTCTCCTCAACATTCTCGCCAACGCTGAGAAGGTCGGTGAGGATCTTCTGGAAGTGGCTCAAATGATCCTGCACGCTCTGTCCCTCAGTCATCCGCAATTGGTAAAACTGCCTCCAGAGGAAAAGTGTGTTGGTGAGAGACTTCGTCATGTACAACTCCTCGAGCTTCGACCACAGCACCGTCGGGGAAGTCTCGCTCAGCACATGGATCACCACCTCATCCGTCAGGTATATGCGGATGGTACTCACTGCCTGCATCTGTAGCCGTTTCCAATCCCGCACCTCCATGGTGGTCGGCTTCTCATCGCACAAGAGAGCATCGATCAACCCCTGTTGGATGAGCATGTCCTTCACCCTTGCCTGCCACAAGGAGAAATTGCTCTTACCATCAAACTTGTTGATCTCCATCTTGATTGTTCCTGTTTTCTCCATCTTCAGTCTTGCTCACCACCACTGCAATCTGCGTCCTTGTACCGCCTTGCTCTGATACCACTTGTTGGGTGGATGTCTGGCCAGGACACCACCTCCCAAGATCCTTTCAGTACCACACGATGCAGCAGGAAGAAAGAAGAAACAAAATAAAAGGAAAAACAATCAAAATACGTGGATCAGCCACAAAAGGGCTCGCCTCCACGGGGCATGCAAACTTCACTATGAAAAAGAAATTTTACAAGAGGAGACCTCACCCTCAACCCTTGTACACCCATTTCTCTCTCACTAGAAGTTTCCCTCACAAAATTGAAGACCCCCCTGAACCCCTGAAGTGCCTGGCGACCGCTATCCAGGAGCCTCTGCTCCTTCTCTCACAGCACGTCTGCCCCTCTCTCTTCAATCGGGGTCGTACGGCCTTCGTACAGCGAGAAATCTGAACACCACCCTTCTCTGTTCGTCTCAGGCACTTTTAAAGGGTTAAACAGACTTTAAATCTTGATTAGAGAGGGATTAGGAGTCCTAAACAAAGTCAAAAAATCCCTTGGACCGTCGGATCAAGATCGGGAGCCCTCTGGGCCGTTGGATCGCGCTCCGGTCCACGGAATAGTATCGTGGACCGTGAGAATCGCATGAGAAACGCCCACGCGGTCCACAGACCGTGCCGTGGACCACCCGGTCCACGGTGGACCGGGGCAAGGGCACGCCCCGCTGGGCTGCGCGCCCGCCTGGGCCGCACGCCCCGCTGGGCCGCACGCCTGGCTGGGCCGCGGGCCTGGGACGCGCATCCCATGCGGGCCTGGGTCGCGCGTCCCGCGCACCGCCGCCTACGGCCGCACCGCTGCCGCCCGCCGCCGGTCGCCGGCGGTCCTCCACCGCCTCGATTCTCGTGTCGACTTCAAAAGCTCGTATCTCCTCCATCCGAGCTCCGTTTCAGGTGATCTTGGTCTCATTGGACTCTGTTTTTCATCGCGAACCTCGCTGTGGGCTCAATGTGGGCTGAATCTTGAGGAGTCAAATCCTAACAGTTCAAATAATTATTTCTATAATTATTAAAAATAACATATTACTAGTATAACTCACAAGGTCTCCAAACTATTTTGTAAATTTTTTCTTATGTCGATCATCAGCATCTGTATTATTCTCTCTGCATAGTATACTCTTGTGCTCACTGCAACAAGTCATGAGTTTTAATTTTATATCGACATAAAAAAATTGCTTAGAACGTTAAATAGTATACTAAGATGGTACTTACTCAATGAAATCTTCAATTTTTTCATAATTATTGAGAATGTAGAAGTGTGCCTTGGATAGCTCATTCATGTCCATAAATTCATATCTCCTTCCATCAATAGATTGAACTGTTTGTTAAATATAGACAGTGTCGGTTCATTGTCACCCCATTCACAATATGCGTTATGATCTGTACAATCGAATCTTATTTCGATATCGTCAAGATACATTGAGCAAAACATGACACACTCCGTAGTTACATATGCTTCCGCTATAGACCCTTCAGGCCGTGCTTTATTGCGCATATACTTTTTTAGGGTATACAAAAATTTATAAATAAAAATAAATTTAAATTTTAGAAATATATTTATATCTTATAACTAATATGACAAAGTGCATACAATTTCTTTATCTTTCAATAGGATACATCCATCGATAATATATCGGTCCGATCAAAAGAACTTTTTTTGGAAGATGAATAGCCAGGTGCACCATAATATCAAAAAATGATGATGAAAAAAATTTTTCTAACTTACAAAGAATAAGCACGATATTCTTTTCAAAATTTTCAAGTAAGTTAATCTTCAATTTTCGACAACACAGTTCTCGAAAGAATACTCCCAACTCAATCAATGCAGTTTGAATATCACCACCTAAATAACCACGCATGACCACAGAAAGCAAGCATTGTATCATCACATGGGAGTCATAACTTTTTATACCAGAGATATTGCCGTCGTTGTTGCCAACACATCGCGATACGTTTGAAGCATATGCGTCAGAAAATTTTACGATTTTGAACCATCCACAGAAACTCTTCTTTTCCTCACCAAACAGTGAATAACATGCAAGTGGACACATCTCTTGCATGGACATCTCTTGCATGGATACATGACGATATACCATATTGACACATCTCTTGCATGGACATTTTATCCGACTGGCACTGTCAGCCTTATGTTGTGCAAACTCAATAAAATCTCGAATACGTTTTCGATATTCAGGTAAAAAAAAATATCTGGCATTCATCCAATTTTTATTGATATCCATCTAACAACAAATACGAAAATCATTAACAATAAAGAAATTTTCAATGGTATTCATCCAAACTGGATTCCAACCCAAATTTTGGACTGAATCCCGATCCGAATTCTAGATCAAATCTCGATCTGGATCAAGACACAGATCATTTTATACAAAATAGCACGCATTAAAGAACATAGACTAAATAGTAATATAGAAAATCTCTTTCCACTAATTTAATAAAACAAAAATGCATGATCCTATCTATTTCAAATCATTACTAATAGGTATGGCCCTATTCCTTTTAGAAAAATAATAATCTTATTATTATTATTAATCGATATTTTATTTTATTATTATAAAAATTTTTACAGCATCCCTCCATGGTTCTCCAAGTATACGATGTGAATATGGTGCCTACGCACCATATCCACCATATACTTGGAGAACAATGGACAGATAACTGCTGAGTACCACATAATAAAATAAAATATCAACTATTAACAATAATAAGATTATTACTTTTCAAAAAGTTCGAATACGAGATATTCAAGAGTCGATCTTGATCAAGATCGACTCTTGAATAGAAATCTATGGCTCAATATAATTTAACCACCATCTCTGAACATACATTCAAAGATAGATTTCTAATTTATCAAAAAAGAGTAACTCTGTATTAAAATTTTTTCATCAAAAATTTTAATAATTTTTTTTAAAATAAAAATATTTTTTTATATTTAATTATAATAAATAAAAGCATATAAAATAGCACACAAAATAATTAAATTGTAATAAGCAAAAGCAACGTGCATTATGCTAGTGGAATAATAAAAAAATTATAAATTTCAGCAGTAACACTAAAAAATTTATATAATAAATATAAAATAAACTATAAGTAGTTGAACATGTAAAATAATATTAACGTAAAATAATAATACGAAATCTAATCCCACGTCGAATATCCTCCGCTCCCTCTTCCTCATCTTTCAAATTCACCAAAAGCAGCACTGTGGAGGCAGTCCTACGGATAGGGTTGAAAGTGGGTCAGACCACCAGGAGGCCCATCACATCATTCGGACTCGACTACCACGACCTCCGCTCTCGTGGCACCGTCACTGTCACCCACCCCCCATGGTGCCGCCGTTCTCTCCAACCCCCTGCGACTCGAATCCCAACTCGGATCCTGATCAGATCTCGATCTGGATCTCAATTCGGATCGAGATCTCGACTCAGATCCCGATCTCGATCCAATTCGGATCATGATCCAAATTTTATTTTTATTAATCAAATAATAAAATATTTGATTAATATTTTTTTTGCCCACGTTTCTCTCTTCCCTTCCTCCCTCCCTGACCGACCTTCCTCCCTCCCCGACCGACCCCTTCTCCAGCCTCGTGTCGCCCCCGGCTGCCTACGACCTCTTCTCCACCCCCGTGTTGCCCCCGACCGCCCCTCGACCCCCTTGCCGCCCCCATGTAGCCCACCCCCGTAATCCCCTCTACCGGCCGACCCCCTTCCTACCCCGTGTTGCCCCCGATCGCCCACGGCCCCCCCGACCCCCATGTCGCCCTCGGCCGCCCCCTGACCCCCTCCCCGCCCTCGTGTAGCCCCTGATCGCCCATCTCCATCCCAGCAACCCCCTCCGCCCCCCGAACCCCCGGCCCCCGTGTCGCCCCCGGCCGCCCACCTCCACCCCTGTAACCCCCTCCACCCCCCGGTGGCTTGATCAACCAAAAAAAAAAAGATGGGAAGAACTCTTACCTTCGACGGATGGCAATGGCGGCGGCGGCGATGGTGGAGATGTGGTTTCCAGTGGGAAGAGAGGGGGGAAGCTTGGAGAGGGAGAGGGAGAGCTCGGTCAGAGAGGGGAGAGGGGAGAGCTCGAAGAGGGGAGATGGGGGGTGGGGAAGTGGGTTTTGCGTGAAGGGACATCGAGTGGATGTCCAATAAATACAGAACTATTAATGACGAAAATTTTCGTCGCTAATACGATTATTAGCAATGGACAATGATTTTCATCGCCAATATGTCCTGCTAAAAAATTTTTCACTAAAATTTTTTTTCTCTAATTAAAAAATTTTATTTAAAAAATTTATGAAATAAATTATTAACAATAGAAAAAATTTTTGATCATTAATAAGCCTATTAGCGATGAAAATATAGTTTCTGTCGCTAATAAGTACCGTCCAAAATTTTTTTTTCTCTAATAATTTTTTTTCAAAAAATAAAAAAATATTTTGAAAATAATTTTTCCAACAAAAATTTCTTTTCATTGCTAATAAATTTTTTTCATTAATAAATTTTTTTCATAAAAATTGATTAAAATAATATTTTTAAAACATGATTACTGATGAAAAATAAATTTACTTTGCAAATAAATTTTTCTAAAAAATTTAAAAAAAATTTAAAGACTATTTATGATGAAAATTTTTTTACGTCGCTAATACTTAGAAAAATATCTTTCCAATAATAATTTCATAAAAAATATTTTTAAATTTTTTTCACCAAAAAAATTTTCTATTCAAAAAATTTAACAAAAAGATGATATTAAAAAATATTCATGATGAAAAATAAAATTAATTTTTTTTAATCTAAAAAATTTTTGGTCTAAAAATTTTTTTAAAATAATTTCATCAAAAAAATTAATTTTCTATTAATCAAAAAAATTTTATATAAATAGTTAATTTATGATTTTTTCTTCAAAAAAAAATTTTTTCTTCAAAAAAAATTACGTACATAAAAAATATAATTATGATAAAAAATTTAATTTATGTCGCTAATAATTGTTATAAAAATAGCTCTTCGGCTTCCACAATGAAATGGACACTATAGAAGATCGATAGCTTTGAGGTTTTCGATCTTCAAGGAGCTCATCTTTTTCTTGAAGTCCTCATTCTGAAAGTCGGAGTACGAGAATATCGTGATGATTCTTAGATCATGAGAGAAATTCATCAAGATTAAGATTTGGAGGATATGATAGGACAGGAAGTTAGAGGTCTAGATGCTCGTATATTGCATGCGTGTGAGGATCGAGCTTGAGAAATTCAAAAAAAATTATGTGAACATCAAAGATCTAGTAATTAATCAGAATCAAAGTAGACCTACAGGTAGTACAATTTATGTATAAAGCACAAGCTCATATTTATGCTTTGCATTGCTGGAAAGATGAGTGCTCGTATTATTTGTCTTCTCATGATTGAAACTCCTACAAAGATATATTTGAGCATCGATTGATATGGAAAGTACAGTACATTTCGAGATCGTAGAAGTTATATTAGAATGCGTTGCTTAACTATATAGTTTCTGTATGAAAGAAGCCTTCTTTCATGCAGCTTAAGGCACACACTCCATCAGAAAAATTCATTGATATCACTAGTAATAGTGATAGCGATGAACAGATAAATTTTATATCATAAATAAATATATAGTTTATTTTATTTAAAAGGATCTATTCATTCTAATCTCTGAATATCACCCACTTTCATAGAATTTTTTTATACAAAAAATTTGATTTGAATCATAACTCATATTTGCTTCTTTACCATGTAAGAGGATAAAAGATGTATACAGCTGTTACAAGAAATAGATACAATTACCTTACACAAAATCAAAAATTTAAATTTTATGATTTTTTTATATTTTTAATTTTTTATATATTGATGATAAAAATATTTTCATCATAAATAATAAAGTATTTATAATGTAAATCTACTTTTTATCATAAATATTTAATTATTTATGATGAAAATTTTTCATCATAAATAATAAGCAACTTTTGATTTTTTTAAATTTTTAATTTTTTTGAATATTGACAATAAAAATATTTTCATCATAAATAATTTAAATATTTATGATAAAATTTTTTCATCATAAATACTTAATTATTTACGATAAAAATTTTCATCATAAATAATAAGTAATTTTTAATTTATTTAAATTTTTAATTTTTTTAACTATTGGTGATGAAAATATTTTCATCATAAATAATTAAGTATTTATGATAAATTTTTTTTTCATCTCAATTATTTAATTATTTATGATAAAATATTTTCATCATAAATAATCTATAATTTTTAAATTTTTTAATTTTTTTTAAATATTGATGATGATAATATTTGCATTGGAAATATTGTTATTGATGATGAAAAATAGTTTCCATCATAAATACTTAAATTATTTAATATAAAAATATTTTTATCATTAATATTTAAAATTTAAAATTAAAATAAATAAGATATTATTTATGATAAAAATATTCATCGTAAATAATATATATTTATGATAGAATATTTTTTTCATCGTTGGTACGTGATTATTTACGATGAAAAATTATTTTCATCATAAATATTATATTATTTATGATGAATATTTTTTTCATCATAAATATAGTTAATGATGATGAAAATATTTTCATCGTAAATAATTCTGTCGCAAAAATAATCTTTTCTTGTAGTGTCTTTTTATGTCAAATTTGCTTTCATTGTTCTTTGTATCAAAGGAAACTTGCACAAAGGTCAGAAAGACTAAAATCCATAGATCTACATCCAACAGAGTTGTGGTAATCTCATTCTTGATTTGATTTGTTTTAAATATATTTTAAACAAACTTGTATTTGCCATTTCTAATATTCAAGAATTGAGATTCTGCAGGAATTCAGTGCATGTATACGAATATAAAATCATGCATTGATCTTTTTGTTGCAGGATTTTGATGAGTCTTTATTCTGAAAGTGTCTGCATCTAGAACTATCAATCACAGACAAATGACTGGTTCTCAATAAGTTCTCTAAAATCATGATTTTTTTTTTCTGAACTGTGGTTTATTTAGAAGAAACATCCTTTACTACATGCATTCAGTTCTAAAAACAAGCAATTGAACAAATATGTTATATGAACAGTTTAGATAGTCTATGACATTGATTTGCTAATTAAACCTTATATCTATTGACCTGTGAATGATTAATCCTTGTCACCATTATGCTGGAATCCATTCCAATTGTTTAACTAATTTATATTAGTTAGATTAAATGTCATATAGATCAGGAACTAATCATTATCAATTATATCACAGAAAAAAGATTGTTATTGATAATAGTTAACTTTAATGTCTATTGTTTTATTTCATATGTATTTTAGTAATCATAAAAAATGAATTCAAATCCCTTCATGAGAGAGAGTGCTGCATAACATTTCGACTCACTTCTTGAGTAGGAGTATGAGAGTTGCTACTATATTGCATGATGCTAAGACTGGATAAGTTGGACATGGTAAGTTTGGCAGTCTATAACCAATATAGAAGAATGATCGAGACTTTAAGAAAATATAGGATTCTAATCATATTTTGTGAGTAATTTCTGTCGATGCTTTAAACTCATCTTTCAATAAGTTCAGTTGAGTGGTCTCGATAGCCATATTGTATCTACATATGTTCTTTTTTTTTTCGAAATGTGTAAAGTTTACTACCTCAAAAGCTATCATATATCATAGTTTATTTCATTCTTTTCTTAATTTCTTTTTTTTAATAGACTTACTAAGTTTCTATTTTTCAATTTTTTTCTTCTATTTTTTTTTTTGAAGAATCCTAATTTCTTTCTCTTGTTACATCTAAGTTTTATGCTAGAAATTCATGTGTTAGAATTGTCAAGATAAAATTCAAAAAAATAAAGCTTTTCTCTTTATATCAAACAACTTATATTTTATTTTTTATGCTTATATAATGTATTCTATAAACCTACCTTATAGCATCCTTGATTTTTGAATTTACTAATATTAATAGCATAAAATTTTTTTTTCCATCTTTATTTTGTTTTCCTCAATTTTTTCTATGTTCTCCTTTGATTTTTTTTTATTTTTTTTTTCCATCCTTATGAGTCTCAAGTCGGTGGGAAGCTTGGAGCGACCGAAAAGGGAAGGTTAGACGGGGCTTGGGGTTTTGCATTGGATATCTCCTTTCCTTTTTCTGTTCTTAGGAGTCTCAATCGGGTGGGAGGGTTGGAGCAGCTGAATATTATCCAAAGATTTAGGGGTTGAATCCTCTCATCCTCTTAATAATGTGGTTAATTTTGATTCATGAGAATAAATTTTAATTTTAAATTAATTTTAAATATTATAGAATATTGCTTAATGGATCTTAATAAAATTTAAAATAGATCGAATATCTGAAAAAAATCATTTAACTTCCCTCACTGATCCCATTGTAGCATTAGATGCAAGATTGGCCCATTACATTTTTAGGTCTATATGTTGTATTTTAACATAATTTTTTTAGATAAATTTTAAGAATTTATGTATAAATATATAAAATATCTTGATTTATTATATACAAATGAAAAAATTATTAAAAAATTTAAAAAATAAAATGGAATGTATTAATTAGATGATCCTAATTCATTAAAAATGATTTTTTTGATTTTTAATATTAAATTTAGGATTCTATATCGAAACATATAGAAATACTTAAATTTATTATATATGGTTCGAAAAATATCAAAATATCGAAATAAATAAAGTTGATCGTTTGGTTTTATGAAATTAATACACACACATACATACATATTTAATTTAAAAAATTAATTATTAAAAAAATAAATTTAAAATTATGGATTATATTTGCTGATGGTTTTTGAGATTTAATAATAAATAATCTATTTATGGGCTTGATTTGGTCAAGACATTTGGGCTGCATAGGTTTACTGTTATCCTATAGAATGGGTCAAAAAATTAGTAATCAATTTGGGTATATTATCCATTTAGCTAGGGGCCGGTTCAGTATTGGACTGACATTGAAAAAATTAAAGTAGAATGATTTTATATTTTATATTCATATGAAAAAAGGTTATTATAAATATTTTATTTTCTTGAATATTTTTTTATGGTGTTGATCTATTTATGTTGTTTGTATGTTTGTATTCTATAATAAAAGCTTTTATATCTTGTACTTCTATTTTAGCTTCGATTCACAAAGAATATCATTAGATTTTATTTGTTACGTGGATTCAAAATAATGGAATAAGGATAAAAAGATCATACTGGATATAATTTAATTTAAAATATTATCACTTATTTTTTCAATCATTTTTTTATTAAGAAACCTTCTCAATTCGATAATATTTTATAAACTTTTTTGATGTTCATATTTTCAATTTAAATGAAGAGGCCATCAAAGATAAAAATTAGTATGGATATAGATTCATTAGTTACTGAAAAAATTATATATTATACTGTATGATAAAAGTTTTTAATTTTTTAATTTTACTTAAATCCTGCTGCAAGGTGTATAAGCTATCATAAGCCACAAAAAAATAAAAAAAATTCCCTCAAAAGAAAGTTTCCCTCGGAAAAAAAAAAAATAAAGAAAATTTTTTAATTTTTCTAAATACAGATAATATCATACAAGACTGACCATACGTGCGTTGCCAATTCCATATTTCCATGTAACATCTGCACAAATTTGCAAACGGGTGGAGAGAGAGAGAAAGAGCGAGCATCGATCCCATCACAACAAAGAAGACCATTACAAAAATCCATGACATGGGTTGGCGGGTCCGCGTCTGGTACAACAGTCCCCACTCCTTGTTCGGCCATTTAATTCCTGTAGCCCTGATCTCCCAAGTACCCAGAAAACGCAGCTCCCCTTTAACCTTGCTTTCGCCTCGTTGCCTTTGTTTTCTTCTCTCTTCCTCAGTTGCTGCCTTCCTTTTACTTCCTTTTTTTTCTGTCTCCCATGACCTTTATCCCATTTCCCTCCCCCACCCTCCAATGGATCCTTCCTACTCCCTCCACGTATTCAAACGTTCAAACCCCCATTATAACTCCAGTCCAAGCCAAAATCCCAGTCCACCCTTCATTTTATTCCCACCCGTGTTCTCCCTTGTCCTCACCTCACCATCTGCCTCTCATGTCCCATCGAACTTATAATAACCACCCCGTTCTTCATACTTTAATACCTCCAAAGTGCTCTTATTTATGTGTATCCATTCTCCTTCCTCCTCGCTGCCCTTTTTCATCTTCGCACAACTCTAGATTTCTCCCTCTTCTCTCCCATCACCTTCTACTCCTTCCTCCAATCCTTGTTTATTGTTTTAGCCCAATGTGCCACCCCTCTAGAGGGCAGATTTTAGTATTTCTTGTTATTCTCTTGATCATACGTTGCCATGGCTCAGGGGACATGCAAGCTTTCTACGTCAAGCCGGCGAGGGCGAAGCAAGCAGATGGCAAACTCTTCAGCTTCTTGCCGAGGGCTATCCCTATTCCTCCTTCGGGCCCTTCAAAGAACCACAACTCCATCGGCTTGAGGAGCCAGAGATCACCTTAAGAAAGGTGGCATCAACAGCGAGAATGAGGCAAGCAAATAAATATACAGCACATTATGGTGGGCTCTTGATGGCACATTCGTTCGTTCCATTTCCGGGCTTTAGATTTCAGCAGCTTCCCTCTGAAAGCACTGAAATCTTCTATTCTGGGCACAAACTTCAGGAGCTTCTCTCTCTCTCTCTAGAGAAGCATTGTGGTATCCATGCTAGCTTATGATCACATTCCTAGAATGATCGGGTCACAAGATTTCAGACAGAAAGAGAGTGACTGTTCTTGGGATGACCTGCCACTTTTGAGTTTGTGCGGCAAAAGGTTGACAACATATTCAGTTTTAAAGTGCCTAAATATGTGATTATTTCCCTTCTTTCTTCTTATGTTCTTTTCTCTCCTTTTAAGAACCAGGGTTTTGCAATGTGTAGCAAAAAGATATATATTGATACCCGTGTACTTTCTACCATTGGAAATTCTCTAAAGTAGTATGGAGATTTGTTGGAGAATACCCACCGACCGACCGACCGACGGCCGGAGGGACCGACCGACCGACCGACGGCCGGAGGGACCGACCGACCGACCGACGGCCGGAGCGACCGACCGACGAACGCCATCACCAGCCAATTCACGGCCCTTAACCGACTGAGGATGTGTCGATCGGGCATACTTTTCCCGACCGACTGAACCTGGAAGTCTGATGGCCGACTCACGTAAGACTCGCTGACCAACAAAGGGGTCCGAATCTCCACCCGACGCCACACAGCTGGCCACCGATCCAGGATCGGTCGACTCCTCCGATTGCCGTACAGCAGCCAGAGCTTGTCAGTCCTGACAGCAACATGCGGCACTGCCACCTAGGGGCATTATCCCGCCTAGAACATTGTCAACCCTAGTGATTTGACAGCCCCACGGCGATATGACACTTTTACGGCGATTCTGACAGTCTACAGTGAGTTGACAATTCCTCAATTATCCGCGCCATTAATGGCGGCGCCATACCATGCTCCACTATATAAATCGGGGAAGGCAACAGTGCAAGGGACCTCCATTCTCGACTTCGAAACCACAGGCTTGCTCCTCTCTCTCTCTCTCTCGATTGAGCTCTCTGTCTTCATTTTACTGTTGCCCGGTCACCTCTCTGACTTGACCGTCGGAGGGTCCCCGCCGGAGCAGCCTCCGGTCAGTGTGGACTTCCCTTTTTGCAGGCGCTCGTTCCCGACGACCAGACGACGAGGGGATTGGCCGCAACAGATTGGCGCGCCAGGTAGGGGCAAGCAAGCTATATGGCACCAAGCCTCCCCAAGCGGGAGATACTGATGACGAAGATAAGAGCCCAGCGATCGAGGGTCACCGGGTCGGCGAGGCGCTCTTCCCGCCGGGAAGAGGCCTCCCCGCCACCCTCAGCGGCGGAGCCCAGCTCTCCACACCCCGCGGTGACCACGGAGGCGCAGATCGCGGCCATCGTACGGCAGATGACTGTACTGACGAACGCGGTCAAGAGCCTCCAGCAACAACCGGCGGCCCGTCCGATGCCCTCCAGGAGCAGCCGCCGACGCCCGCGCCGATCCCCGTCGCCTCCGTGCGAGCGCCCGCAACAGCGCTCCCACGGAGAGGAGGAGGGACGGCCATGGCGCGATGACCGACAGTCCCAGCAGCTCTCTCCTTCCCTGCTGGAACGGGCGAGGAAGGAGAAGCGACCGCGAACACCATCCGCCTCCCTCTCGGAATCTTCCGGAGACTCCACCCCTGGGGTCTCTCAGCACCGATGGACGGACGACTATGAGCGCAGGTTCGAGGAAATCGACCGTCGGCTTGCGCAGTTGCAGGTGGACGGCCAGAAGTCTTCGAACGACGTCGACTTCTAAACCGCCCAACCTCTCTCCCGACTAGTTCTCGATGAACCGATCCCCAGTCGGTTCAAGATGCCGCACGTGGAGCCATACGACGGCTCCACCAACCCAATCGATCACCTTGAGAGCTACAAAGCTCTCATGATGATCCAAGGGGCAACCGACGCTCTCTTTTGCATCGGCTTCCCTGCCACACTCCGCAAGGCTGCCAGGGCCTGGTACTCCGGTCTTCGATCGGGAAGTATCCACTCCTTCGGACAGCTCGAGCACTCTTTCGTGGCTCACTTCGGCACCAGCAGGAGGCCGTCGCGAACGTCGGACAGCCTTTTCTCCCTCAAGCAGGAAGAAAACGAGACGCTCCGACACTTCGTGGCGCGATTCAACACGGCCACGCTTGAGGTCCGGGATCTCAACGAAGACATGGCTCTCTCAGCCATGAAACGGGGGCTGAGAACGTCCCGATTTACCTACTCTTTGGACAAGACCCTCCCTCGGACGTACACCGAGCTGCTGGAGCGCGCATACAAGTACATGCGCGCGGATGAAGGAGCTTCCGATCGATGCTTGGCCGAACCCAGAGGCCCGATGGAGAAGCGGAGGAAGGGTCGGGAACCCGCCGAACCCAGCAGGCCCCCGACCGATAGTCGGGTCTCGACGCCACGACAGAACCAAAAGTCGCCCCAGCGGCAGACTCCGAGGCCGACACGCCCCAGGTATGATTCCTACACCCCTCTCTCTGCCCCCCGTGCGCAGATTTTGATGGAGATCGAGGGGGAAGAGTACCTACGACGGCCTCCGCCTCTGAAGGCAAAAGGCCTCGACCGATGGAAGTACTGTCGATTCTACCGGGGCCACGGCCACAATACCGAGCAATGTATCCAGCTTAAGGATGAGATCGAAGCTCTCATCCGCCGGGGTTATCTCGGTAAATTTCGAAGAAACCCACCGACTCAACCTGTGGCCGACCGACGGCCCTCTACCGACTGAAGACTCTGGAAGGGAAACCCATTCCCCGAACATGAAACGCCGACAACCTGAAGTTGTATCACCAATAAACTTTGTACTTGTTCATTGGGAATGCGAATCCAGTTTGAAATATCGGAGTTTAATTCTCCGACTGACGATCGACGCTCACCATGGTTGAGCCCCGACGCACCGACTCGGGCTCGGTGTCCGCCTGAGACCGACCGCACCATCGTCGACGACACATCGGACTCTTGCGAGGACCGATATATCTACACTGACGGGAGTCACACTCCTTCAACAGTCGACGACACATCGGACTCTTGCGAGGACCGATATATCTACACTGACGGGAGTCACACTCCTTCGACAGTCGACGACACATCGGACTCTTGCGAGGACCGATATATCTACACTGACGGGAGTCACACTCCTTCGTCAGGCGACGACACATCGGACTCTTGCGAGGACCGATATATCTACACTGACGGGAGTCACACTCCTTCGACAGTCGACGACACATCGGACTCTTGCGAGGACCGATATATTTATATTGACGGGAGTTGACACTCCTTCGACGATCGATGAAACATCGGACCCTTACGAGGACCGATATATTTATATTGATGGGAGTCACACTCCTTCGACAGTCGACGAAACATCGGACCCTTACGAGGACCGATATATTTATATTGACGGGAGTCACACTCCTTCGACAGTCGACGACACATCGGACTCTTGTGAGGACCGATATATCTATACTGACGGGAGTCACACTCCTTTGACAGTCGACGACACATCGGACTCTTGTGAGGACCGATATATTTATATTGACGGGAGTCACACTCCTTCGACAGTCGACGACACATCGGACTCTTGCGAGGACCGATATATCTACACTGACGGGAGTCACACTCCTTCGACAGTCGACGATACATCGGACTCTTGCGAGGACCGATATATCTACACTGACGGGAGTCACACTCCTTCGACAGTCGATGACACATCGGACTCTTGCGAGGACCGATATATTTATATTGACGGGAGTTGACACTCCTTCGACGGTCGACGATACATCGGACTCTCACGAGGACCGATACGTCTATATTGACGGGAGTTGACACTCCTCCTACGATCGAACTTTCGGGCCAGACCATCGGCTAATATGCCGATCGAGCCCCGACCAAAGAAAGGCGGAATGCCTGCGCAACCGACGTCGCGACTCCCGACCGAGCTACGGTCGGTCGAAGGATATTCGGCTTGCCACCGTCTATCGCACAATGCGACCTCAGTCACATTCATGACTCACCGACCGAGCTACGGTCGGCCGAAAGATATCCGGCTTACCCCCGTATATCACGAGGCGCAGTACAGGTACCCGACACAAGGGTATCGGGATCCGACTTGCCGGCATCTGACACCGACTAGATATCTGACGCCAGCGAATCGCTCGGCATTCATGAGATGCCTGATATCGTATCAACCGGCGGTACGATCGAAATTTGGCATACGACGAATCCACTCCTTTTCGCCCGGGGTTGCTGCCCAAATAAATGCATCGGCCAGCTCACCGTCCGACTCAGGAGTGGAGGGGGGCAACTGTTGGAGAATACCCACCGACCGACCGACCGACGGCCGGAGGGACCGACCGACCGACCGACGGCCGGAGCGATCGACCGACGAACGCCATCACCAGCCAATTCACGACCCTTAACCGACTGAGGATGTGTCGGTCGGGCATACTTTTTCCGACCGACTGAACCTGGAAGTCTGATGGCCGACTCACGTAAGACTCGCTGACCAACAAAGGGGCCCGAATCTCCACTCGACGCCACACAGCTGGCCACCGACCCAGGGTCGGTCGACTCCTCCGATCGCCGTACAGCCGCCAGAGCTTGTCAGTCCTGACAGCAACATGCGGCACTGCCACCTAGGGGCATTATCCCGCCTAGGGCATTGTCAACCCTAGTGATTTGACAGCCCCACGGTGATATGATACTTTTACGGCGATTCTGACAGTCTACAGTGAGTTGACAATTCCTCAATTGTCCGTGCCATTAATGGCGGCGCCATACCATGCTCCACTATATAAATCGGAGAAGGCAACAGTGCAAGGGACCTCCATTCTCGACTTCGAAACCACAGGCTTGCTCCTCTCTCTCTCTCTCTCTCGATTGAGCTCTCTGTCTTCATTTTACTGTTGCCCGGTCACCTCTCTGACTTGACCGTCATGTGCCCTAAGGTTAGGTATAAAGTTCACTAATAATTGGTCCCAAGATACCAATCCAATATATGAGTGACACATCCTCATCCTTCATCCAACTTCCAGGTATGCACCACAGATGCCATCATTTATCTTATCTTAAAATTATATAAAAATGACATTCTTCTCTGGTGAAAATTTTTGTAATTCTAAGATACCCTTAGAACATATTTGAAAAATCCTATTGGAGCTATAGTATTGGAAGCAAAATTTTTATTATTTCAAAATATAAGGATTAGCCTTTCATAGCCTATATCTGCAGCAAGAAAAAAAAAAAATAATGAGGTCTCTTTTCTTTTTGCCTATAGAATTTGGGCCATCCTACTCCAAAACTATTTCTAGGAATTTTATGAACATAGGATTGGTCTGGCCTTTGCTCCTATGATTCTATTGGATTATACATAATTATCCAAAAATTTTATCACTTTTTTGAATTTGGACCTTCTCCCTGTCACGGTTGTTAGAATTTTGTAAGTTTTTTAATATTACTCCTATGATCAAAATCACATTCTATTTTTTTTCTTCTGGTTTCCTCGTTAAGCATATTATCTTTTACCATTCTTGATGTTATCACACTATTAAGAGTTGATTATTGAGTGATACAACTAAAGTTTTCTAACTGTCAGATAAGAAACTAAGTAATAATAACATTCGTTACTCATCATCTAATATTATTTTCATAATAGCTAACTGATTTATCACATCTTGAAAATTATTCAAATGCTCGACCATTAAATTTTTCTCTTTATACTTCATATTCATAAATTTTCTAATCATGAATACCTTATTTTATGTAGTTCTCTATTTATAGATACACTTCAATTTCTTTCATAAACTATAATTAATCTTATTGGCAATATGATGAAAAATACTGTCATTTATTCATTGCCTGATTAACTCAACTATCTTCCTATTCATTTTCTTTTATTTTTATTAAATTTTGTCACTTGGTTTGACACTATCTCCTTCAATAGAATCATATAATTCTTTACAAAATAGCAAATTTTCCATTTGAAGTTTCCAAATTGAATAACTAGAAGAATTTAACCACACTGCCACCCTGCCATCCATATGTTCTACCATTTAATCAACAAAAAAAACTTCAACCAATGGTAACCTTACTCTAATATAATTTTGTTGAAAAAATACAATCAAGAAATAATAATACTATAATTTTTTTTCCTCATTGTGCAATTAAATGAGATATCACTATAATACACCGAGCAACAATAATCTTTACAATTTGCATAAGTAGTTAACAAAAAATAATCAAACAATCCATGTACAAGAGACACATAATTTTTAATGTGGAAAACCATTTGATGCAAAGGGAAAAATCATGAAATCTAGTCCATCTAAAATCTTCCACTATTTGAGATTATAATAGGTCCTTTCTAGTCAACTTGGAAAACCTTTTGATGCGAAGGGAAAAATCATGGAATCTAATCCATCTAAAATCTTCCACTATTTAAGATTGTAATAGGTCCTTTCGGTATAGTCTTTTGCTTGTAAAGGTTCCAATTTCTTGTATAAACTAATAGGCATTAGCCTCAATAGCAACATAATGAAAAATAGTGTTATCTATCGACCACCTCGACAGCAACAATATACTAAAGTTGTCTTCTTATTTATTTTCTTTCACTCTTGCTGAATTTTATCACCTAGTTTGGCATGCACTATCTCTTTTGATAAGACCATATAAGTATTTGTAAAATAGTAAAATTTTCATTTGAGGCTTTGGGATTGAATAATTGGAAGATATGGGTTTAATCATACCGTCAACCTTATGTTCTTTTATTTAATCAACATAAAAAAAATTCAGATACTAGCAACCTTAATTACTTTGATACCACTTTGTTGGAAATTGCATTCAAGAAATATAATAATATATACAACAAACTTCTTTTCTCTCTTTGTTCAATTAAATGAGATATCACTATAATTCATTAAACAAAAAAAGTTTCTACAATTTAATTATCTGAATAATTAACAAGCAACATAATCAAGCAATCTATGTAAACAAAAGACACCATAATTTTTAACATGAAAAATCCTTTGATGTTAAGAGAAAAATCATGAGATGTAGTTCAGCCAAAATCTTTTACTATATATTTAAAGTAATGAGATTGCAATAAATCCTTTTTAGTTCAACTATATATAGGCCATACAAATATCATCAAGATTGAATCTTGACTTTCACAATAAAAATATCCATCACTAATAAGATAGATTTCAACAATAAACAACAAAATAAAGGAATGGTTTCATCAAATTTGGATGCTTGAAATATCCAATAGAAAAGGGTTTTCAATGATCCAAACCATTCAATTTATATCTCTCAGTGCTGGAAATAATATACTAAAATTTTAGCAAAAATCAGAATATAATCAACTCTTTGATCATCCAACAAAATAGGGCAATGATCTTAGATTTTTTTTCTTCATCCCTGTTGTCCTGCTGTTTTTCTCGCTGACGATGTTTCTGCACTCCAAGAAGGGAAAGGGGTTTGTGCAAAGAAAACTACCATATTTTTTTATTTTAAATGATGTGGGTCCCAGATGAGGAGGGACCACACCAACAACTTGACTATCTATTCTACATGAGATAAACAATTGTATGCGTCTTGTCTATGTGGATGCTTATCTATTTGCGTGTACGACTAAATATATAATCCCAAGTTTGGTTGCTAACTTAGACTCTGTCTAGCGACAATGATCAGGAAAATAATAAATTGAGTTTGAAAATTTTCTCGGATCGGTTTGCTAGATGATGTCAAACAACTATGAAATAGTGTTAATTGTTGGCAAAATCAACTACAAGCTATATGAAACTCATCTTTCAGAGGAAAACGAGTCTCTTATTGTGAAGCCATCATCTCATTCCTTCCAGACAAGATCAACTTCCAAGATATTCATAGATCTGCTCTCATGCACATAGATTTGTTGTTTATAAAACTAGTATTCAGAAAAGCTAACCATCAAAAGCTGCCGGCAGGTTGCCCAATAGATCTCAAACACAAAAATAGCGACTCCACATTTTGGTTAATTTAATGCGTAAAAGTATTTAAGCATCAACTTTTTTAATAACTTTTTAATTTTTTATTCTTAAGTTTTTTTTTTTGAGAGATTTTTTTATTCTTGAGTCGAGCGTATTGTCGAACAAGTTAGCTAGAGTTTTCTAATTAAAACACGTGCGCAAGCAAAAAAGGGGGACATGCAGCCATGCACACGCATGTGCTCAATAGACGTGCACTCGTGTGTGCACCCAACCATGCATCTGAGGAGGCATAATATTGGAGATTGGAACGAATGAACATTTGGCTGCATAATAATAATAAAAAAAAGAATGGTTATATCAAATAAATAGGAAAACAATAAAATTATACTCTGGTGATTAGAGTGTGCCAACGACTGTTCATCCTCTGAGCTTAACCTAATGGTGTGATTCTTGTTACGGACATAGCTAACTCTATCAAAGAGATAATTAACAAGCTTAGGTTGGTTTGTCGACATGATGTCACCATGATGAGGAGTATAAGTCAGACGGCCCACCGGAGAAAAAGACCAAAAAGAAAAAGGAAAGATCTGAGTCTGGTCTTCTTCATTCATATCCCACCATTAGCCATATTCCAACCATCTCTTTCTTCAGTCTTTGTTTCTCTGTGCTCCTATCTATGGATCAAACTGATCAAAGTCCTGGTAATGGTTGAAGGGGTCCCAGTAACCACCAGTAGAAGTTTCAGCAGGACTAGCCAAGAAGGTATTATTCTCCATAAAATTTCTGTTTCCATCGAAAGCCGGGTTGGGTTCATGCAAGAGGTTAAGAGAATTTGGTTCCATCGAGGATGAGAAGAAGCTAGACGCCCCAACATCAATTCCTAGTTGATCGAATACATCCTCTCCACTCTTCCTCGGCCCCTCCTCATCGGTTGTGTGTGCTCTCTTCTCGACTGTATCCAAACGAGCAGTGGAGGACGCTGTTTCTCCAACAGTATTAACATTAGAAGACGAGCAAGCAGCAGCATTGGCAGTGGAGGAAGACGAGGCAGCACCAGTGAGGCGTTGCACCAGCGACATGAACTCGTTAGGGGTGGTGTGGATGACCTTGGGCGAGACGGTGTAAATTATGACTGGTGGCCGATGCTGAGGAGGCGGCGCAGTAGGCCGGGGAGAAGGCGGCGCCACAGGAGCCTTCTTAATCTTGTATGGGTCCTTTCGAACCTTGAGACGGGGCGGCCGGGCTCCTCGGAGCTCTTGTCTTGGCGAAGCCCCACCTGTCGGTGGCTCAGAGGAGTACATGGCTTAATTTGTGGAGGATTAATTGGAGGTCGGGTGTTCTTTTTGTGTGGAGAAATGGAGACTTTTGTTGGCTGTGCAAGGCCTAGATGGATAAAGAGGGAGGAGCCATTGTGGACAATGGGAAAAGCACAAGAGATATATAAACGCCAGTCATTGAAATAATGGAGTCCTTAATAATAATATGATATAACTACTGAAGTGAAAGAAAGGAAAAAAAAAAGAAAAAAAAAAAAGAGAGAGAAGGAGAGACTTTCTGGGATTCTTTTGAACTTGTCCGCGGAGAAGGAAGGAAGACGCATTGAAAGTTCTGGAACTACAGCAATCAGCCTTTCTGGATAGCTTGCTGTTCTCTGATTGGTCAAAGTTTAGGATCATCTTGGTGGGCATCATGAAGACAGAGTCAGGGAAGGATATTTGCCGTTGGGACCAGATTTTGGCGTGTTGCCAGGTCAGAAGGCTACTAATGAAAAAGGATGATCCTGCTGTTAGTTTTTCTCTTTCTCCTGTTTGTTTCAATCATTTTGTATTCATGTCTCGACGTGATGGCAGAAATTGTAAGAATGTGTGATGTGTCGAGCAGCGAGGTGGTTTCCATGGAATTTGGTGTCAAGAACCAAACAGTATCGTCTGGGGGTCGGATTAAGGAATTTATGGCGGAGACGGAGGCGTCCTCGACCTACTTCTCGGTTGCGGTCAAGAACTCGGTCAACGTGGGAGACGTGGTCCATCGTTTGACGGGATCCAACATCGCCGTCAAGGCCAGTTCTTCACTTGTGTTACCTACTGTGACATAGTTACTAGTTGTGACACGAGACCACTCCAACCTGCTCCCTCCGGGGCCTGGTAAACGTGTTTATGTGTCAAATGGATACGGATTTGGATATATGGTATGGTTCGTCTCAGCTCAAGCTATTTGGATCTCGTCAACTTTGACTGAGTTGGTTTAGGCTAAGTTTTCCGCCAGCGGCTCGAGACTATAATTTTGATCTATTGATTCTTGAATAAGAAGAATCATGGTACTACATAAGTTGGTTGGATCAAGTTGTATCGTCAAATGAGTATCTTGTATCTGTTAGGCTTGGAAATTGGTGAGTTATTTGACTTGAGTTTATACTATAGCAAGTAGTTGATGAACAAAATTGCATAAAAGAGTAATTTTAACTTTGCTGGTTAGTCACACCGCATACACAATTCTCTAGATTTTATTGCATGAAACTTTTCATAATACCGTTCTTCTTAATTTAGGTAATTTAAATGTTTATGCTAAGATATAATGCAAACATTCTCATGATACCAAGGTTTGTTTTTTTGAATATAAAAAACATATGCCTTGAAATTCTTTTAAGTGGGTGACTTAATTTATTTATGTTGGCATGAGCTGTCTGTAGGTTGTAATTGTCAGATTATTTCTATTGGTTGTCAAATTTTGTGTATAGTTGTCAAATAAATTAGTTGTCAAATCTCATGTATAGTTGTCAAATCTTATGTATAGTTGTCATTGTGTATAGTTGTCAAATCTTGTGTATAGGAATATTTAGTTTCCTTAGAATAGGATTGTTTCCTATTACTATGATGTAATTGTATCTATATATTGGCTTCAATTTGAAAGAGAAAATAATAGAAAAATATTTATTTACTATTGTTTGATATGGTATCAGAGCAATTCTAATCTTGAAAGAACTGCTCAATCCGAATCGAATCGAAAATCCCCAAGCCTCTACACAAAAATCCCTATCCTTATGTTCTCCATCTCCATCTCTTCAATCTCCATCTCCATCTTTTCTTCTCCATCTGAAACTAAATGGCTGATTTCAATCCCATTATCCCAGCTACAACAAATAACTCAACACCGTCTATCATCATCCACCAAAATAATTCTACTTTTCCTACCAATATCGTACTGGATGAGACAAGTTATCAATTATGGTCTCAGCTTATAGAGATACGTATTGGCGCTCGCAACAAAGCTGGATATCTTACTGGAGAAATGAAAAAGTCTGCACCCAAAGATCCCAATTATGGAGCATGGATTACCGAAAATCATAGAGTGAAAAGCTGGCTTATTAACTCAATGAGCCCAACACTGATACAACGATTTATTCGTCTTTCCACAAAATGGTAGACCATTGTCAACATACTATAATGAGCTTATTGCTATTGTCCAGAAAATTGATCAAAGGACTACCTTTCAGGAAGGAACAGTTGAAGGAGTGATCCAGCTGCATTCTGCGATGGCTAGGCTTCGAGTTCATATCTTTCTAAGTGGACTCGACTCTGAGTTTGATCAAGTTCGTGAAGAAATCTTACGAAAAGAGCTAAAACTTGATTTGAAAAGTACATATACCTATGTGAGGAGAGAATATCAACAAAGACAGACAATGGGAGGCTCACGGCCAATCTCTGAGAATTCGGTTATGCTAGCCAACCAAACTCGACAAGGATTATCATTTGGCTCGACAAAGAATCGGATCCGCCATTATGGTGAAAAATTTAACAATCTTGTATGTAGTCATTGTGGTGAAACAAGTCATTCGAAACAGCGATGTTATGAAATCATTGGCTATCCTAAGTGGTGGGATTTTTTGAAAAGACCAAGAAAGAAGATTGCAAAGAAGGCTATGGTGACTTCTATGGAGGAAGCCCGATCAAATATGGAGAAGAAATCACAGCCCACAGCAAACATTGCTCACCCAGGTATTGGTGGTAAGGCAAATATATTCTCTACAACTTCTAAGAATAGTACTTGAATTATTGATACAGGTGCATCTGATCATATGACTAGAGACTCTGGTCAATTACAATCTATTCGTCCATCTTTCCAATCTATTTTATCTACTGCTAATGGTAGTACCTCATCTATTATTGGAGAAGGATCTGTCACTTTGCTAGTACTCTCACACTGAATACAGTTCTAGTCGTTCCATCTTTTGAATATAACCTCTTGTCTGTTAGTCAAATAACCTCCTCTCTTGCTTGTACTGTAACTTTTTGGCCTCTTTTTGTGTCTTTCAGGATATTCAGACCAGGAAGATTCTTGGTTATGGTGTTAAACAGAGAAAACTCTATTACTTAGAACTAATAGAGAATGGAGGACAGAAATTCAGTCATGCATATCATACTAGTAGTGAAAAAAAAGATCGAGCAACTGTATGGTTATGGCACCGAAGATTGGGACATCTTTCTTTTGGATATCTCAAAAAATTACAACTTCATATTTTTTCAAATTTTAATACTTCAGATTTTCACTGTGATATTTGTGAATTGGCCAAAAACCATCGTATTTCTTATTTACCAAGTTTGAATAAATGTTCAGAACCATTTGTGGTTATACACTCTGATGTTTGGGGTCCTGCAAAAAATTCTTTAATTTCTAAAGCTCGTTATTTTGTTACATTTATTGATGAGTGCACTAAGATAACTTGGGTGTCTTTACTTCACAAAAAAAGTGATGTTTGTGTAGCATTTTAAAAATTTCATAGTATGGTGGGCACTCAGTATCAGAGGCAGATTTGTGTTTTGCAATCTGACAATGCAATGAAGTTTGTCGATACTTCATTTGAAAATTTTTTTAGCCAACATGGGATTCGACATAATACTTCTTGTACTTATACTCTGCAACAGAATGGCTAGGCAGAGAGGAAGAATAGGCAGATAATGGAGGTGGTTCGTGCCTCCCTTTTTGGCATGAACATGCCACGGTTCTACTGGGGAGAAGCTATGAAGTCTGCCATTTATCTCATCAATCGGATACCTTCTCGAGTGATAGGTTTTCAAAGCCCTCAACAAAAGATGCAATCTTTTTTTTCAATTCCTCATCTCCCGAATCTTGAACCAAGAGTCTTTGGTTGTACGGTATATGTTCACATTTTCAAGACTTTGCAAAATAAACTTGATCCATGTGCAAAACAATGTGTATTTGTTGGCTATTTAGATTTTTAGAAGGAATATCGGTGCTATGATCCTCAAGATCGGAAGTTACATATGACCTTGGATACCTTTTTTCGTGAGTCAGAACCTTACTATTCAGGAAAAGTTTTTACACCATCTCTTCAGGGAGAGAACTTTAGTGAAGAGAGCATGTTACAAGAAAGCAATAGAGGAGATGAGTTTTTTGAATTGAAAAAAGTGAATGAAAAGTTTGGGACAAGTAATCCACAAAATTTTGATAATATTTTTGTAATTGAGAATGAGAAGGTAGTTCCTTCCGAAGATAAATCACAATCACCAATGGCTGCGGAGTTGCTCATGTTAACACCATTAACTGACGAATCAACCCAAAATATCCAGAATTCTTCTCCTCAGGTAATCTTTAGTCCAATATCGAGTCCCATGTCTAATGAGTTTCTTGAAACAAATGTTTCTCTTGAAAATTTTGCTCCAAGATACCCACAAAGATCAAATAAGGGTGTCCCAAAGAAACAGTATGAACCCGATCCTAAAGCCAATGTTAAATATCCAATTAGCAATTATGTCTCTACTCATAGATTGTCTAAATCATATGCACTTACTGTTAATCAATTATCCAAAGTATTTATTCCTAGTAGTGTGCAGGATGCATTGGCAGATCCAAAATGGACAAAAGCGATGAATGAAGAGATGGAGGCTTTACAAAAGAATTCTAATTGGGAACTTGTTTCATTACCCAAAGGAAAGAAGACGATCAGATGTAGATGGGTGTTCATCGTGAAAGTCAAAACAGATAGAAGCATTGATAGATATAAAGCAAGATTAGTTGCGAAGGGGTACACACAAAAATATGGGGTGGATTATCAAGAGACTTTTGCACCAGTAGCTAAGTTCAACACAATTTGCATTCTCATATCTATAGCAGCAAATCAAGATTGGCCTTTGCAACAATTTAATGTTAAAAATACTTTTTTAAATGGGGATTTAGAGGAGGAAGTCTATATGGAGCTGCCACCTGGAATTAAACATAGTTCTTCAGGAAAAAATGAAGTTTGTAAATTGAAGAAATCTTTGTATGGGCTTAAGCAGTCACCTAGAGCTTGGTTTGGGAGGTTCTCTTCTGCAATGAAGTCATTTGGTTATAAATAGAGTAATTCAGATCATACCTTGTTTATAAAACACAAAGAAGGGAAGGTAACGCTCTAATCATATATGTTGATGATATGGTCTTGACAGGAGATGATCTGTGTGAAATGAAGTTGTTACAGAAATATTTGGTTGCTGAGTTCGAGATGAAGGATCTGGGACAACTTAAATATTTTTTGAGAATTGAAATAGCAAGATCAAAACGAGGAATTTTTCTTTCGCATCGGAAATATATGCTAGATCTTTTGACTGAAATTGAAATGCTTGCTTGCAAACCAGTCGAAACACCCATACAAATGAATCATAGACTTGGAATTTTTTCAGATCAAGTTCCAACAGACATGGCTCGCTATCAAAGGCTGGTTGGGAGACTAATTTATTTATCACACACAAGACCGAATATAGCTTATGCGGTAAGCATCGTAAGCCAATTCATACATGCACCAAGTGAAGAACACATGAATGCAGTATACAGAATCTTGAGATACTTGACAGGTGCTCCGGGCAAAGGTTTATTATTCTCAAAAAATGGTGGTTCTAATATTGAAGGATATACGGATGCTGATTGGGCAGGTGATCAAATAACCAGAAGATCCACATCTAGCTATTTTACTTTTGTGGAGGGTAATTTTGCTACTTGGAAAGTAAGAAACAGAAAATTGTGGCAAGATCAAGTGCAGAAGCCGAATTTCAAGGTATGGCTCATAGTGTATGTGAATTATTATGGATTAGAAGTATTTTAAAAGACTTGGGGATTGAATATGCAACACCTATGAATCTTTATTGTGATAATAAGGCTGCTATAGAAATTGCACAAAATCCTATACAACATGACCATACCAAATATGTTGAAGTTGATCGTCATTTCATCAAGAAAAAGTTAGATCAAAAGATTATACATTTTTCATTCATCAAGTCAGAAAGTCAGTTGGCTGATATTCTCACAAAAGCTGTTTCAGGAAAGATATTCCATGATATAATTGACAAGTTGGGCATGATAAATATCTATGCTCCTACTTGAGGGGAAGTATTGGTATGAGCTGTCTGTAGGTTGTAATTGTCAGATTATTTCTATTTATAGTTATCAAATAAATTAGTTGTCAAATCTCGTGTATAATTGTCAAATCTTATGTATAGTTGTTATTGTGTATAGTTGTTGTTGGGTATAAAATACCCCCAGCCGAAGTCCTCAACAGAATCAACGACTCCGCCCACGATGCCGACCTCAAAGGGAGACTCCGTCCGGACTCCTACAAAAGCCGGGCTTCGCCCTCGGCTCCAACGGCTGCAGACAGACTTCGTCCGAACTCCTACGGGAGCCGGACTCCGCCGACAACTTCGACCGCAAGTAGACTCCGCCTGGACTCCTACGGGAGCCGGGCTCCGTCCTCAACATCAACTGCTGGTAAGCCCTGTTCGGACTCCTACGGGAGCCGGACCTCGTCTTTGACTTTAATTGCAGGAAGACTCCGCACGGGCTCCTACGGGAGCTGGGCTTCGCCCTCGACTCCAACGACTGCAGACAGACTTCGTCCGGACTCCTACGGGAGCCGGACTCCGCCGACAACTTCGACCGCAAGTAGACTCCGCCCGGACTCCTACGGGAGCCGGGCTCCATCCTCAACATCAACTGCTGGTAAGCCCCGTCCGGACTCCTACGAGAGCCGGACCTCGCCTTTGACTTTAATTGCAGGAAGACTCCGCCCGAGCTCCTACGGGAGCCGGACTTCGCCCTCGACTCCAACGACTGCAGACAGACTTCGTCCGGACTCCTACGGGAGCCGGACTCCGCTGACAACTTCGACCGCAAGTAGACTCCGCCCGGACTCCTACGGGAGCCGGGCTCCGTCCTCAATATCAACTGCTGGTAAGCCCCGTCCGGACTCCTACGGGAGCCGGACCTCGCCTTTGACTTTAATTGCAGGAAGACTCCGCCCGGGCTCCTACGGGAGCCGGGCTTCGCCCTCGACTCCAATGACTGCAGACAGACTTCGTTCGGACTCCTACGGGAGTCAGACTCCGTCGACAACTTCGACCGCAAGTTGACTCCACCCGGACTCCTACGGAAGCCGGGCTCCATCCTCAACATCAACTGCTGGTAAGCCCCGTCCGGACTCCTATGGGAGCCGGACCTCGCCTTTGACTTTAATTGCAGGAAGACTCCGCCCGGGCTCCTACGGGAGCCGGGCTTCGCCCTCGACTCCAACGACTGCAGACAGACTTCGTCCGGACTCCGCCGACAACTTCGACCACAAGTAGACTCCGCCCGGACTCCTACGGGAGCCGGGCTCCGTCCTCAACATCAACTGCTGGTAAGCCCCGTCCGGACTCCTACGGGAGTCGGACCTCACCTTTGACTTTAATTGCAGGAAGACTCCGCCCGGGCTCCTACGGGAGCCGGGCTTCGCCCTCGACTCCAATGACTGCAGACAGACTTCGTCCGGACTCCTACGGGAGCCGGACTCCGCCGACAACTTCGACCGCAAGGGGGACTCCGCCCGGACTCCCACGAGAGCCGGGCTCCGTCGCTAACTTCGATTGCCGGTAAGATCCGTCCGGACTCCCACGGGAGCCGAACTTTGCACCTGACTTTAGTTGCAGGGGACTCCGCCCGGATCCCTACGGGAGCCGGGCTCCGCCCGTGATTTCAACTCCGAGAGGACTCCGTCCGGACTCCTACGGGAGCCGAACTCCGTCATCAGCTGCGACCACTGCCGAGCTTCAGCCGATGGATCTGCACTCCCAGGCCACAATAACGGCCATGATCCTGCTCCACTCCCTGCGGCGGACCCTACGCGACCCCATTACTCCCTGACAGGCTGTTTTAACGGCCATGATCCTGCTCCACTCCCTGCGGCGGACCCTACGCGACCCCATTACTCCCTGACAGGCTGTATTAACGGCCATGATTCTGCTCCACTCCCTGCGGCGGGTGCTGCGTGACTCCACTACTCCCTGGCAATTGGCGGCAACGGACGCCGCTCCACTACCTACAACAGGCTCCACGTGGCAGGCCATAGTAATGGCCACGGTCCCACTCCACTACTCCTTATAACAGACCCCTCCTAACCCCGAACGGTGCACTGACAGGCGGTTACAAACGTCACCATCGATCCGTTACCTCCTCCGCCTATAAAAAGGGGGACCCAGATATGTTATTCTCTAAGCTCTAGTTTTTACCTAAAACTCTGCTAAATTCTTCGTTCGAGCACTCCATTCTTGTTGAGGCAGAGAACTGACTTGAGCGTCGGAGGGTCTTGCCGGAGCAACCCCACCTCCGGTTTAGACTTCCTTTGCAGGTCCCGGCGGCTACCGCGACTTCCTCGACTCCAGCTTCTCCGGCTCAAGCGGATTTTTGCACCAACAGGATTGGTGCTAGAGGAAGGGTCTGCGTGTCTTCGCAGTTCCCTTGTTCTTAAAGGAGCGCTCAACGGAGCTGCCTCCGACCGTCTCCTCCAGCACCCACTCCTCCTTTCCTCATCTGATGCCTTCTCGTGAGGCATTCGCACAACTACCTCCGGCTATGGTCGCCGGCAATGAGTGGCCGGACGATCGGCCTCTATCGGATTCTGTCAACACCATTTCGGGGGGATCCCGGCAGGAGGCAACCAACATACCGGCTGTATTCCCCAAGCGGCAAAAGGTTGAAGAACCCATAACCTTTACCGAAGAAGACACCCAGGGAGTCCAATTCCCTCATAATGATGTAGTCGTGGTTTCTTTGAATATAGCAAATTACGACGTCCGTCGCATTCTTGTCGACAACGGAAGTTCGGCCGACATCTTGTTCTACGATGCCTTTTCAAGAATGTCCACTCTTGACGGTCATCTGAGGTCGATTTGCTCCCCCTTGGTAGGGTTTACCGGTGACGCCGTTCCGACGGAAGGAATGGTAACTTTGACTGTGGCCGCGGGTCAATATCCGAAGCAATCCAGGGCTCTGGTGAATTTCTTGGTGGTGAAGGCGCCATCCGTCTACAATGCAATCTTTGGTCGTCCCGGCCTCAATGCTCTCCGAGCTGTCGTTT